>NC_092119.1:19034256-19334256 GCF_045679555.1 Salvelinus alpinus
TAAAAACATGCACCTTAACACACAGGGCTCCCTCTAGGTTACAGGTAAAAACATGCACCTTAACACACAGGGCTCCCTCTAGATTACAGGTAAAAACATGCACCTTAACACACAGGGCTCCCTCTAGATTACAGGTAAAAACATGCACCTTAACACACAGGGCTCCCTCTAGGTTACAGGTAAAAACAAGCACCTTAACACACAGGGCTCCCTCTAGATTACAGGTAACACACGGGGCTCCCTCTAGGTTACAGGTAAAAACATGCACCTTAACACATAGGGCTCCCTCTAGGTTACAGGTAAAAACATGCACCCTAACACACAGGGCTCCCTCTAGGTTACAGGTAAAAACATGCACCTTAACACACAGGGCTCTCTCTAGGTTACAGGTAAAAACATGCACCCTAACACACAGGGCTCCCTCTAGATTACAGGTAAAAACAAGCACCTTAACACACAGGGCTCCCTCTAGGTTACAGGTAAAAGCATGCACCTTAAGACACAGGGCTCCCTCTAGGTTACAGGTAAAAACATGCACCTTAACACACAGGGCTCCCTCTAGGTTACAGGTAAAAGCATGCACCTTAACACACAGGGCTCCCTCTAGGTTACATGTAAAAACATGCACCCTAACACACAGGGCTCCCTCTAGATTACAGGTAAAAACAAGCACCATAACACACAGGGCTCCCTCTAGGTTACAGGTAAAAACATGCACCTTAACACACAGGGCTCCCTCTAGGTTACAGGTAAAAACATGCACCCTAACACACAGGGCTCCCTCTAGATTACAGGTAAAAACAAGCACCTTAACACACAGGGCTCCCTCTAGGTTACAGGTAAAAACATGCACTTTAACACACAGGGCTCCCTCTAGATTACAGGTAAAAACATGCACCTTAACACACAGGGCTCCCTCTAGGTTACAGGTAAAAACATGCACCTTAACACACAGGGCTCCCTCTAGGTTACAGGTAAAAACAAGCACCTTAACACACAGGGCTCCCTCTAGGTTACAGGTAAAAACATGCACCTTAACACACAGGGCTCCCTCTAGATTACAGGTAAAAACAAGCACTTTAACACACAGGGCTCCCTCTAGGTCACAGGTAAAAACATGCACATTAACACACAGGGCTCCCTCTAGGTCACAGGTAAAAACATGCACTTTAACACACAGGGCTGCCTCTGGATTACAGGTAAAAACATGCACTTTAACACACAGGGCTCCCTCTAGGTTACATGTAAAAACATGCACCCTAACACACAGGGCTCCCTCTAGATTACAGGTAAAAACAAGCACTTTAACACACAGGGCTCCCTCTAGGTTACAGGTAAAAACATGCACCCTAACACACAGGGCTCCCTCTAGGTTACAGGTAAAAACATGCACTTTAACACACAGGGCTCCCTCTAGATTACAGGTAAAAACATGCACCTTAACACACAGGGCTCCCTCTAGATTACAGGTAAAAACAAGCACCTTAACACACAGGGCTCCCTCTAGATTACAGGTAAAAACATGCACTTTAACACACAGGGCTCCCTCTAGGTTACAGGTAAAAACATGCACCCTAACCCAGCCTTCTATAGCTACACACACCTTCCATCAACATAGTCCCTGTGGGTCTGTCTATCTGTTTTGGCAGCATGACTATGGAGCTACTGTAGCTACTGTGAATAGTTCCCATTTGTTACGAGTGAAAAAATACATTTAAAAAAATTATCCACGGCAGCAATTGCACCCAATGTCCTCTGTAACATCTGAGTGTGAGTGATGTGACACAGGGGTAGAGGGGACGGAGAAAAAAGCAAAGGGCTTCCTTCCACCACGAAGACAGCGGCAGCTGCCAACCTCTGCTGATCTCCGCATATTAAATCAGTTCATTGATTATCTGGGTTGACAAAACTCATCGTAAACGTATTCAATGTATTTTGGCCTGAAAAGAAAAAGGCCACAGAAGACTTGTTTGAATGCAGCCCCGTTCCCAGGTCAACTGGTTCAGTCAAAGAAGCGTGCAGCACAAAGCAGCCATGGTAGTGGCTAGCTGGGGACCAGGACACAATGAGAGGGAACTGCCTGAGCTCCCCAGAGCTCTTAACCCGGCCCCATTCTCACACACACAGGGCAGGATTAATCCTGTGTCACATGACTAGGTCCAGACTGGTGGCAGGCACAGTGCCGGGGGACATTTACACTCACTCTGTCAGATTAAACAGCAACCCAACCCAGCGCAGTGCTGCTAGGGCTGTCACTGTTCCTACTGCTCTGACAGGCATGCCTCCTGGTAATAGACGTGTAGGACACAGGTGCACTTCTCAACCAGACAAATGGGTCATAGCTGAATATATTTTATTTATCATCGTAATAACTGTTATTGTCATGTACTTTTCTATTACTACATAGACTGTGTAAGTAAATACATGCTGAAACAGGGCTGTAAAAACAAAAAAAGTGTTACCATTTTACACATTTCTTAAATAAAGTGGTTACACATTCTTTAATATATATTTTTTTTATTTGACATTTTTCGTGATATCCAATTGGTAGTTACAGTCTTGTCCAATCGCTGCAACTCCCCTACGGACTCAGGAGAGGCGAAGGTCGAGAGTCATGCGTCCTCCGAAACAGGACCCTGCCAAGCCACACTGCTTCCTGACACACTGCTCGCTTAACCCAGAAGCCAGCCGCACCAATGTGTCGGAAGAAACACTGTCCAGCTGGTGACCAAAGTCAGTTTGCAGGCGCCCAGCCCGCAACAAGGAGTCACTAGAGCGTGCTGGGACAAGGAAATCCTGGCTGGCCAAACCCTTCCCTAACCTGGACGAAGCTGGGCCAATTGTGCCCCACCTTATGGATCTCCTGGTCACAGCTGGTTGTGACACAGCATGGGATCGAACCCGGGTCTGTAGTGACGCCTCAAGTAGTGATGGCGGCGCCACTCGGGAGGCCTGATTATACATTCTACTGTATAAGTGTTTGAACAGTTTCGACTGTTGTCATTGCAAAATTGTCATTGCAATATTTTGAGTTATGTAGAATTGTAAGGGAGAAAATATCAAAGGGACCGCTAGTGCTTCTTATTGAGTCTGGCTTTTGATTAGGCAGAGCCATAGTCGCTCAGAGTAATGAGCACTGGTTAGGCCCTGAGTGGCAAGACAGGCAGGTAGTGTAGAGCAGAGAGGAGCTCATCAAACCATCCTCTTTATTAAGCACTATCAAACCCACTCTAATCTGTCGAAAATTAGCCGCTGTGCTCAACAAGTAATGACTGCCTTGCATTCATTATTAGTTCATTTTCTCCAAATCAATCACCGGCCGTGCAGGCTTTTTTTAAATGTCATCCTAAAACTTTTCACAATCAATTAAGCAGAAGATTAATGGGGACAATTTGCCAGGAACAAGTCCTTCTTTGAAAAGGCCACGCCTCGACAGACTTCCAGCCTGCTATTGATGTTAATTATATATTTCCACTTTCTTGTCAGACACTTAACCTGTCGCAGGGAAAGTGTTCGCTTATCGTGAGAGGGGGCTACTGCCGTGACGCTGCGTCACAGTAACATGGACAACCCAGTTCAGTGACGTTTTGAAACGAAGGCTAGTCAGTGGGTGACCGTTGCGAGTTTCAATTCAATCCAATACAACTTTATTCATACCCTCAGATGCAATAAAAAAATGCATAGCCAGATTACAAATATCAACATCCTACATATACAGTATCACAGACATCAGTTGCCGTTTCTGTCATTTAAATCAATATTGAAATGAAGGTTGTTCGATGCATTTATTTACCATACGGGAAACATCTTCCTCCTTCCTCTTTCTTTCAAACTCACTAAACCTGGGGATCTTAGGTAAATGCAGGAAGACGTCCCTTTCAGTTCAGTCCATGTTTAATAGGGAACAGACCTGCTGCATATGGCTGTCACTGTGTTCTCAGGGGACTACAGGTGACAGCGGCTCTGCTGCAACCTCTTCTTATTTGTGTTCACTTCCTGCATGAGAACCCACTATTCACTATATGAGGCTGGGAGGGAGCAACACACTGGATATGACACGTGACCTGAAGGACATTTTTTATATATATTTTATCAATAAACTTAAGCAATATAATGAGCTACTGCAATTTCTGTGTGCCTATTTGAAAAAAATGCCTTGAATAACATGATATGGATATTGTGACAATCCAGGTTAAAATGTAGATTGCAAGAAAAACTAACTAGCTAGATGATCTACAACTCCTGACAGTCAGCATGGTTACCAGCTTACACTTTATATATCAGCTGTAGTATCAAATTATGTTTCTTACTTTACTGATTCAAAGCAAACCTTTGGGCTTACAGTTGAAGTCGGAAGTTTACATAAGCCTTAGCCAAATACATTTAAACTCAGTTTTTCACAATTCCCGACATGTAATCTGAGTAAGAATTCCCTGTCTTAAGTCAGTTAGGATCACCACTTTATTGTAAGAACGTGAAATGTCAGAATAATAGTAGAGAGAATGATTTATTTCAGCTTTAGTTTCTTTCATCACATTCCCAGTGGGTCAGAAGTTTACATACACTCAATTAGTATTTGGTAGCATTGCCTTTAAATTGTTTAACTTGGGTCAAACGTTTCGGGGAGCCTTCCACAAGCTTCCTAAAATAAGTTGGGTGAATTTTGGCCCATTCCTCCTGACAGAGCTAGTGTAACTGAGTCAGGTTTGTAGGCCTCCTTGCTCGCACACGCTTTTTCAGGTCTGACCACAAATGTTCTATAGGATTGAGGTCAGGGCTTTGTGATGGCCACTCTAATACCTTGACTTTGTTGTCCTTAAGCCAATTTGCCACAACTTTGAAAGTATGCTTGGGGTCATTGTCCATTTGGAAGACCCATTTCCGACCAAGCTTTAACTTCCTGACTGATGTCTTGAGATGTTGCTTCAATATATCCACATAATTTTCCTCCCTCATGATGCCATCTATTTTGGGAAGTGCACAGTCTCTCCTGCAGCAAAGCACCCCCACAACATGATGCTGCCACCCCTGTGCTTCACGGTTGGGATGGTGTTCTTCGGCTTGCAAGCCTCCCCCTTTTTCCTCCAAACATAACAATGGTCATTATGGCCAAACAGTTCTATTTTTGTTTCATCAGACCAGAGGACATTTCTCCAAAAAGTACGATATTTGTCCCCATGTGCAGTTGCAAACCATAGTCTGGCTTTTTTATGGAGGTTTTGGAGCAGAGGCTTCTTTCTTTGCTGAGCAGCCTTTCAGGTTATGTCGATATAGGACTCGTTTTACTGTGGATATAGATACTTTTGTACCTATTTCCTCCAGCATCTTCACAAGGTCCTTTGCTGTTGTTCTGGGATTGATTTGCAATTTTTGCACCAAAGTACGTTCATCTCTAGGAGACAGAACGCGTCTCCTTCCTGCGTGGTATGATGGCTGCGTGGACCCATGGTGTTTATACTTGCGTACTATTGTTTGTACAGATGAACGTGGTACCTTCAGGCGTTTGGAAATTGCTCCCAAGGATGAACCAGACTTGTGGAGGTCTACAATTTTTTTTCTGAGGTCTTGGCTGATTTCTTTTGGTTTTCCAAGGATGTCAAGCAAAGAGGCACTGAGTTTGAAGGTAGGCCTTGAAATACATCCACAGGTACACCTCCAATTGACTCAAATGATGTCAATTAGCTTATCAGAAGCTTCTAAAGCCATGACATCATTTTCTGGAATTTTCCAAGCTGTTTAAAGGCACAGTCAACTTAGTGTATGTAAACTTCTGACCCACTGGAATTGTGATACAGTGAATTATAAGTGAAATAATCTGTCTTTAAACAATTGTTGGAAAAATCACTTGTGTCATGCACAAAGTAGATGTCCTAACCGACTTGCCAAAACTATAGTTTGTTAACAAGAAATTTGTTGAGTGGTTGAAAAACTAGTTCTAATGACTCCAACCTAAGTGTATGTAAACTTCTGACTTCAACTGTATGTACAGAGATAAGCAGCACTAAAAAGCAGCAGTAAAAAGATAAATGCAAAATACCCTCAGGACTAACAGGGTTAACCATGATCCTAGTTTCCTCATTCCATTTAACAATTCAACTTTACTGCAATAAAAACATAGTTCTACATTACATCAAATAAGGTACAGGCCTAGATTACATAAGAAACTAGAATGTGAATATATCATTACTGAGTATTAAGTATATCATAAATATTAAGGATTTTCCAAATGTAACATTTTTATGGATGAAACATTTCTGTATGCTATAAAATATTGTATGTTCAAGAAATGCTAAAAGTTCAAAACTGTATCCTGTGTGTCTCAGTTGGTATTGTAAGAGCATGGCGCCAGCAATGCCAAGGTTGTTGGATCAATTTCCAGAGGGATCACATACACATACTATAAATGGACTGTTTTCACTCACTGTACTGTATGTCACTTTGGATAAAAGCTTTTCCTTAGTGTCAGTTTCTTTGAATCATTTTGTTGGTCCATGAAGAAAAGAAAGATATCAACAGATGTCAGTAATAAACCATGTGAATAGTATGGGGAGTTGAGTTACTATGCTGCTAGGGTTTTCTAAAGTCCCTGGCTTTCCACAAATCAGGAGGGAATATGCAGAACATCTGGGAATCCTCCAACCATAGGAAATCACCAGAATATTGTAACCCTAGTAACTGTACTATAGATTTAATACCAGGTCTGTTAGATGGGGTGATGGTGCCTGTGGGACAGGACAGGTGTGTTCTCATCTCATCCTACCTGCAATATGTGGCTTCCGAGGTGTGGCTCGAAGATCTCTGAGGCTACCGCACTGGGAGTCCTCCTTCGCTGATCTCCTATAGCTGCACACACACAATAGAACAGAACAGACAGAGCCACGGTGAGACAGACAGACATGACACACACACACACACACACACACACACACACACACACACACACACACACACACACACACACACACACACACACACACACACACACACACACACACACACACACACACACACACACACACACTACACACACACACACACACACACACACACACACACACACACACACACACACACACACACACACACACACACACACACACACACACACACACACACACACACACACACACACACACACACACACACAGGGTGGTCAGAGGTAAGACTGACTGGGTTTGTATGCACATATATCACTGTGTAATACATAAAAGTAGCTAGAGAGGCAAGCAACAGATATAGTATATATCTAGAGTGAAGTACACACGCAAATACATTGTGAAAAAATGTTGCTAGGGTAGTGACAACCAATAGCAAACAGCTAAACAGCTGTAATGATAAAACAGCTGACATCATCGATCTCAAGCATTCACTATGATAACTCTATAGTAATAAGTACTGTAGCAATGCTAACCAAAGGGCTCAACTCAAACAGTACAAGGCTATTATCAAGTGCAACCAGCTTGCATATTCAATGATTCGCTGACTGGTACAAAGTCTTATTTCTAAATGAGGGATTACATCATTCCATTGATTCAGCCTCAGAGCAGACGAACCAGAAGACTGTGCCCTTGGGGCATTATTCCCAGCTTAAAAAGTAGGGAGATGCACCGTGCTACCCGTTACTGCTAAAAAATGGCCTGCGGTACATTCAAACTTAACAGTCCCTTGTCCCACCAGAGCTCATTATGGGGAATTTTATAACAAAGTGCTCTGTACTTAATTTTCAGAGCTTAGCCAGGCGTTGGGTTAATGTTGCTGAATTAAGGGCAATTAATGATGTAATATAAACATTGAAAGGCCATTAAAGACTCTCAAAGAGCAGGAGCAAACAGGCCTCCTCGGGGAAGAAGCCAGGGGAGCTGGTTAGAGTCAGAGGCCAGGTCCCGGGTGGATGTGAGGGGGGCACAGATTGCACAATGAGGGGCCTCTGTCCTTCACTGCATTCCGTGTTGTACGCCAGACATGGTAATCCCACTTCTCCCCCTCCAGTTATGCTGTAAGCATTTATCCCTTTCCCCTCCCTGAGGAGTGGGGCCAATGCCAAACAACATGCACTGGATACATACACACACACAAATAATCATACAGGCATGCACACACACATACTGTACTCTGGCACGGTAGGGGAGGATACATGCACACACACATACTGTACTCTGGCACGGTAGGGGAGGATACATGCACACACACATACTGTACTCTGGCACGGTAGGGGAGGATACATGCACACACACATACTGTACTCTGGCACGGTAGGGGAGGATACATGCACACACACATACTGTACTCTGGCACGGTAGAGGAGGATACAAACAAGACATGAAGCATTGGCAGGCAGAACAACTCTGAACAAACAGTTCCAGAATCCGGACAGACAGACAGAGCAGGGGGAGCTAGAACCCAGTCCACCTCTAGGAGCCCTAGACTGTGGCCCCTCTCTCTCTCTCTCACACACACACACACACACACACACACACACACACACACACACACACACACACACACACACACACACACACACACACACACACACACACACACACACACACACACACACACACACACACACACACACACACACACACACACACACACACAGTGACCCAGCATAGATCCACTACCCAGCACTCACACACCCGGCCATCCGTTGGTTCAAACAGGCAGTTCATGTAGAACAGAGCAGAAATATCACAGATCAAAGCACACTTGACCAACTTCAATTATCATCTTTATATCCTGGCCGACAGAGTGGAGGAAATCATTATTTATCCTCTACAATGGTCCTCATCATTACACAGTTAGACTGGGCTCTCTCCCTAGCTAAAAGAGCCCTGGCAAATAAGTGACAGATTGCTCTTGGGGATCTTTTGAAAACTGGAAACTATACGTGGTTAATATTTTATAATATAGATGTAAAAATGTTAAACTGGAACCATTGGGGGAGGACTGCGGCCACCTTGAAGCCCCTCTTCCTGCCAACAGCTCCTTCACAGTTCTTAATAACACACACACACATTAGCAATTCAGAGCAGCGCCTTGGGTGCAGATGGCCAATCAACTTCCGACTACTGTGTCTGACTGTCCCTGTCTCGCACACACTCTATACACACACACACACACACACACACACACACACACACACACACACACACACACACACACACACACACACACACACACACACACACACACACACACACACACACACACACACACACACACACACACACACACACACACAGTCCAGGAGGCCAATTATTGTGGGGGCAATCTAGTCTAAATTTGGCTCAATCCACACAGTAGACTGATTAATAAAGGTATACAACAGCTGGAGACAGTGATTCCATTACGTTAGCGGCTAAAACTAGCCCATTCGATTTTTCCGGTTCATAAATGCAGCTTAACAAGGTCAATTTTGACATTACTTTCCCCCGTTTCAATATTTTAAGCGATACTTCGGGATTTGGCAATGATGCCCTTTATCTACTTCTCCAGAGGCAGACAAACCCATGGATAACATGTGTATGTCTCTGCATGCAGTATGAAGGAAGTTAGAGGAATTTTGTGAGCAAATGCTAACTAGCATTAGCGCAATGACTTGACGTCTATGGTATCTCCTAGCATGCTAGCAGTTACCAACTCTAGTTAGCAATTGCGCTTAATGCTAGTTTGCAACTTCCTTCAAACTGCAAGCAGAGACATACAAATGGTATCCTCAAGTTCATCTGATTCTGGGGAAGTATACAAAGGGCTTCATTGCCAAAATCCTGAAGGAAAGGGAAAAGGAGATACCTAGTCAGTTGTACAACTGAATGCATTCAACTGAAATGTGTCTTCCGCATTTAACCCAAGGGTAGTGTGACTGTAAAAACATCCCTTTAACACCTATGCTAATGTACTTCTGTTTAAATTGGGGGCTTTTTCTTTTTAAGGGCTGACTAATAAGTATTAAGTATATCACCACTATATTCATACACTATTCACACACCACAGGAAGAACATTATGAAAAACTGTATTCAAATTATGCTGAGACAATAAGTAATGCATAGCATAGTTTAACCTTTGCTTGACAAATCTCTGCTCTATCATTTGTTGCAATAGAAAACAAACAAAATCTGATAGACTTAGCACTAGCTACATATAACAAGAACTGACATTGCTACTGAAAGTTATTAAACGTTCTCTCTAGCGGGATGACAAAAACAGTATTAACTCAGAATCCAAATTCAAACTAACTGTGTGTGCATGCAAATCAGGGTGAAAACGTTCCTTAAATTTAAACTAATGCAGCTTTATGATGTGAAAAAATCTGTTTCTATTCACCACTCTCAATGTTTAATGTCGGCTGTTTACCATGTCACAAACAGCTTTTGGTTTCAAGATTGCTATTTACTACAATTTGATTCTCAGTACAGTGGCAATTTCTGAACCGCAGTGCTATTTGAAAGTCAAATCAAATGAAATGTTATTTGTCACATGCGCTGAATACAACACCTCACCGTGAAATGCTTACTTACAAGCCCTTAACCAACAATGCAGTTCAAGAAATAGAGTTAAGAAAATATTTACTAAATATACTAATGAGTCAATGTAAATAGTCCGGGTGGCCACTTGATTAATTGTTCAGCAGTCTTATGGCTTGGGGGTAGAAGCTGTTAAGGAGCCTTTTGGTCCTAGACTTGGCGTTCCAGTATCATTTGCCGTGCGGTAGCAGAGAGAACAGTCTATGACTTGGGTGACTGGAGTCTTTGACAATATTTTGGGCCTTCCTGACACCGCCTAGTATATAGGTCCTGGATGTCAGGAAGCTTGGCCCCAGTGATGTACTGGGCCATACGCACTACACACCGTAGCGCCTTACGGTCAGATACCGAGCAGTAGCCATACCAGGCGATGATGCAACCGGTCAGAATGCACTTGATGGTGCAGCTGTAGAACTTTTTGAGGATCTGGGGACCCATGCCAAATCTTTTCGGTCTCCTGAGGGGGAAAATGTGGTGTCATGCCCTCTTCACAACTGTCTTGGTGTGTTTGGACCATGATAGTTCGTTGGTGATGTGGACACCAATGAAATTGAAACTCTTGACCCGCTCCACTACAGCCCCGTCGATGTTAATGGAGGCCTGTTTGGCCCTCCTTTTCCTATAATCCACAATCAGCTCCTTCGTCTTGCTCACATTGAGGGAGAGGTTGTTGTCCTGGCACCTCACTGCCAGGTCTCTGATCTCCCTATAGGCTTTCTCATCGTTGTCGGTGATCAGGCCTACCTCTGTTGTGTCATCAGCAAATTCAATGATGGTGTTGGAGTTGTGCTTGGCCACGCAGTCATGGGTGAACAGGGAGCACAGGAGGGTACTTAGCTCGCATCCCTGAGGGGCCCCAGTGTTGAGGATCAGCGTGGCAGATGTGTTGTTGCCTACCTTTACCACCTGGGGGCGGCCCATCAGGAAGTCCAGGATCCAGTTGCAGAGGGAGGTGTTTAATCCCAAGGTCCTTAAGTTAGTGATGCGCTTGGTAGGTACTATGCTGTTGAACGCTGATCTGTAGTCAATGAACAGCAATCTCACGCAGGTGTTACTTTTGTCCAGGTGGGAAAGGGCAGTGTGGAGTGCGATTGAGAGCACAGTTGGTTAGGAGCCTGTAAAACGGCAACCATCCCCGCCGGCGCCATTATCACAAGTCAATTTAACTTTCAGTTTTATAAGTCAACATTAGTGCTATTGTTAATTTATTTATCATTTAATAGAAAATTGCAACAGGGCCCCGGACTGTCATTTCAAATCTGCAGTAATTTATTGGGAAGCTTAGCATTCCTTATTCCCTAGTTTCTACATTAGAGCACGGCTAAATGGCATCTCCGGCTCCACCAAAGACTCTGGGGCAGGTACTGCTCCACAAATTGCCAATTCAATTAACAGAGTGTAAATGCTCAACTGGCAGCTGGCACAGAGGACAGCCATTTTGGCTCTTGTCAGGCCTAATTCATCAGGCTGTCAAAAGCCTCACTGTGGGGATCCATCCTGTGGTGTGGAAACTGTGGACACTGTGTGTCAAATGCAAACTACACACACAATGGGCCCAAAACTGATCTTCTAGTGAGTCTCTTTCTCTCTCTCTCTCTCTCTTTTTTTGCCAAACTAACAATGTCTTACTGTATTTAAATTATTTGATTTGATTTCAACTAACTTATGTTTTAATTCAATTCAACAATCTCTCTCTCTCTCTCTCTCTCTCTCTCTCTCTCTCTCTCTCTCTCTCTCTCTCTCTCTCTCTCGTGTGCAAAATACATCTTCTTTATTATAAGAAGGAAAACAAAACAACAAACAGACGAACGTGAAGCTATTAACGAACTAGTGCACACATGCAACATAGAACATAGACAATTACCCACAAATACATGATGCCTATGGCCACCTTAAATATGGCTCCCAATCAGAGACAAATGAAAAACATCTGTCTCTGATTGAGAACCACTCAGGCAACCATAGACATAGCTAGACACATTCACTCAACCATAGACTTCCCTAGAAACATTCACTCAACACAAACCCATACACTCTAACAAAATCCCCCTAGACACTACAACCACCCAAGACAAGACAAAAACACAAACATACCCCATGTCACACCCTGACCTAACTAAAATAATAAAGAAAACAAAGAATACTAAGGCCAGGGTGTGACTCTCTCTCTCTCTCTCTCTCTCTCTCTCTCTCTCTCTCTCTCTCTCTCTCTCTCTCTCTCTCTCTCTCTCTCTCTCTCTCTCTCTCTCTCTCTCTCTCTCTCTCTCTCTCTCTCTCTCTCTCTCTCTCTCTCTCTCTCTCTTCTCTCTCTCTCTCTCTCTCTCTCTCTCTCAATCAATCAATCATCAATCAATCTCTCTCTCTCTCTTAGTCTCTCTATACTTTGCCATGGCCACCAGTGTGTTTTATTCAGCCAGGATGATCCCATAGTTACGTCTAGACTAACAAAAGGGAGAATTTCCTTCGGTCCGCTAGCTGTGGCTAGTGAATTAGCTCAGTGTCCTCAGAATAACAATGCCATTCTTATACTGTCTCCCCCATATCAACTGCCAACAACCTTGGAAACAGCAGTCACTATGGATCCAGTCACACGATTCACCTGCTTTATTCACTTCCACCTCAATGTCCTGAATGTTATAATAAGAACAGCATGTTTTGTACTAATTTTGGAAGATTAAGCATTTGTTTAAATATTTACACAAACAATTTTTGGGACATCTTACAGTGCTGTGAAAAAGTATTTGCCCCCTTTCAAATCTTCTCTATACTGAATCCTATCGGATCTTCAACCAAAACCTAACATTAGATAAAGGGAACTCTGAGTGAACAAATAACACCACAATTACATACTTATTTCATTGATTTCATAAACAAAGTTATGCAACACCCAATGTGTGAAAAAGTAATTGCACTCAATAACCTGTTGTGCCACCTTACGCTGCAATGACTCCAACCAACCTAATGCTTTCTGTAGTTGTTGATCAGTCCCTCACATCGCAGTGAAGGAATTTCGGTTCACTCTTGCATGCAGAACTGATTTAACTCAGCGACATTTGTTGGTTTTCAAGCATGTACAGCTCGATTCAGGTCCTGCCACGACATCCCAATTGGGATTAGTTCTGGACTTTGACTAGTTCATTCCAAAACTTCAAATGTGTTGCTTTTTAGCCATTTTCATGTAGACTTGATTGTTTGTTTTGGATCATTATCTTGCTGCATGACCCAACTGGACATCAGCTTCAGCTCACAGACAGATAGCCTGACATTCTACAGTAGAATTCTCTGATACAGTCGTTCGGGTCCTGAGGCAGCAAAGCATCCTCAAACCATCACACTTCCACCACCATGCTTGACCGTTGATGTAAAGTTCTTACTGTGGAATGTAGTATTTGGTTTTTGCCAGGCATAATGGGACCCAAGTTTACCAAAAAGCACCTGGAAGCACCTGGATGATCATCAAGACTCTTGGAAGAATATTCTATGGACAGATGACTCAACCAGCTATTGAGTCTAAGGTGGCAATTACTTTTTCACACGGGGGAATTAGGCATTGCATAACTTTGCTAATTAAATATATAAAATAAATATACTTTTTTTTGTTACAGTTGAAGTCGGAAGTTTACATACACCTTAGCACATTTAAACTCAGTTTTTCACCATTCCTGACATTTAATCCCAGTAAAAACTCCCTGTCTCAGATCAGTTAGGATCACCACTTTATTTTAAGAATGTGAAATGTCAGAATAATAGTAGAGAGAATGATTTATTTCAGTTTTTATTTCTTTCATTACATTCCCAGTGGGTCAGAAGTTTACAAACACTCAATTAATGTTTGGTAGCATTGCCATTAAATTGTTTATCTTGGGTCAAATGTTTCGGGTAGCCTTCCACAAGCTTCCAACAATAAGTTGGGTGAATTTTGGCCCATTCCTCCTGACAGAGCTGGTGTAACTGAGTCAGGTTTGTAGGCCTCCTTGCTCGCACACGCGAGCAAGTTCTGACCACAAATTGTCTATAGGATTGAGGTCAGGGCTTTGTGATAGCCACTCCAATACCTTGACTTTGTTGTCCTTAAGCCATTTTGCCACAACTTTGGAAGTATGCTTGGGGTCATTGTCCATTTGGAAGACCTATTTGCGACCAAGCTTTAACTTCCTGACAGATGTCTTGAGATGTTGCTTCAATATATCCACATAATTTTCCTCCCTCATGATGCCATCTATTTTGTGAAGTGCACCGTGCTTCACGGTTGGGATGGTGTTCTTCGGCTTGCAAGCCTCCCCCTTTTTCCTCCAAACATAACGATCGTCATTATGGCCAAACAGTTGTATTTTTGTTTCATCAGACCAGAGGACATTTCTCCAAAATGTACGATCTTTGTCCCCATATACAGTTGCAAACTGTAGTCTGGCTTTTTTATGGCGGTTTTAGAGCAGCGGCTTCTTCCTTGCTGAGCAGCCTTTCAGGTTATGTCGATATAGGACTCGTTTTACTGTGGATATAGATACTTTTGTACCTGTTTCCTCCAGCATCTTCACAAGGTCCTTTGCTGTTGTTCTGGGATTGATTTGCACTTTTCGCACCAGAAGTACGTTCATCTCTAGGAGACAGAATGCGCCTCCTTCCTGAGCGGTATGATGGCTGCGTGGACCCATGGTGTTCATACTTGCGTACTATTGTTTGTACAGATGAACTTGGTACCTTCAGGTGTTTGGAAATTGCTCCCAAGGATGAACCAGACTTGTGGAGGTCTACAATTTTTTCTCTGAGTGTCACGAACATTGTTGTAAGAATCGGACCAAAATGCAGCGTGGTTTGGGTTCATCATCTTTATTACGTGAACCGGCAAAAAAACAATAAAGAACCAAATGATCGTAAAGCTATGCAGTGCTCAAGGCAACTTTACACAAACAAGATCCCACAACAAACAGGTGGGAAAAGGCTGCCTAAATATGATCCCCAATCAGAGACAACGATAGATAGCTGCCTCTGATTGGGAACCATACCAGGCCAACCTAGAAATAAAGAAACTAGAATGCCCAAATTTGTGGAGTGGTTGAAAAACAAGTTTTAATGACTCCAACCTAAGTGTATGTAAACCTCCGACTTCAACTGTATTTGTAAATTCAGGTTCCCTTTATCCAATATTAGGATTTGGTTGAAGATCTGATAACATTCAGTATGAAAAATATGCATAAATAGAGAAAATCAGAAAGGGTCAAATACTTTTTCACGGTATTGTATATATACTGTCATATAGTGTGTGCATCAAAAGTCTTTCAAACATATTAAGAATAATATACAACCATTATTATCTATATTCAATATGTCAAAAATGGCTAACATTTACAGTGCATTAACAACTCCTCAAAATTCTAACGCTTCAAGTGTTTCAAACATAAAAACTGGCATACTGAAATGTATGGTTTTTAAAGTGTTTCTTTACATGTTTTATTTTATTAAAATACCAAATCCTTACAATACTTAACCATGTCCTTCAGTCTACATCCTCACCCAATGTTTTCAAAGTGGAAACCAAAATTCAAAAGGCACTCACACATGCAGGTGCATGGTAACAGTTGAATAAGATGAGAAAAAAGAAGAAACCTGCACACTGCTCTTGATAGTATCACTGCTCTTTAATAAGCTTTACGTATCGGCCTCACGTTAAAGAACTGTCACGTTCCTGACCTGTTTTCCTTTGTCATGTATTTGTTTTAGTTGGTCAGGGCGTGAGTTGGGTGGGTTGGTCTAGGTTTGTTTTTCTATGTTGGGATTTTGTGTTCGGCCTGGTATGATTCTCAATCAGAGACAGCTGTCAATCGTTGTCCCTGATTGAGAATCATACTAAGGCAGCCAGGGTTTCACTTGTGTTTTGTGGGTGTTTGTTCCTGTGTCAGCGTTTGGGCCACACAGGACTATTTCGGGTTAGTCACGTTTGTTGTTTTTTGTATTTTGTAGTGTTTGTTGTTTTTCCATTAAATAATGAACTCTTACCAATCCGCATCTTGGTCCGATCCATGCTCCTCCTCGTCTGAGGAGGAGAACGACTACGACAGCCGTTACAGAAACACCCACCAAAACAGGACCAAGCGCATTGGAGAAGGACGGCAAGAGCAACAGAAGCAGCGGTACCAGGAGGAATGGTCTTGAGAGCAAATATTCAACGGAGAAGGACCCTGGGCTAAGGTTGGAGAGAATCGCCGCTCTCGGGAGGAGAAGGAGGCAGCCACAGCCCAGGAGCGGTGGATTGAGGAGGCAGCACGTAAGAGAGGCTGGAAGCCCGAGAGGCTCACCCAAAGATTTCTTGGGGGGGGGATAAAGGGGAGTGTGGCGAAGCCGGGTTGGATACCTGAGCCAACTCCCCGGGCTTACCGTGGAGTGAGAGGGCGTCGTACTGGTCAGACACCGTGTTATGCGGTGGAGCGCACGGTGTCCCCAGTACGCGTGTTTAGCCCAGTGCGGGCTATTCCACCTTGCCGCACTGGGAGGGCTAGGTTGGGCATCGAGCCGGGTGCCATGAAGCCGGCCCAACATATCTGGCCTCCAGTACGTCTCCTCGGGCCGGCGTACATGGCACCAGCCTTACAGGTGGTGTCCCCGGTTCGCCTGCATAGCCCAGTGCGGGCTATTTCACCTCGCCGCACTGGCAGGGCTACGGGGACCATTCAACCTGGTAAGGTTGGGGAGGCTCGGTGCTCAAGAGCACGTGTCCTCCTTCACGGTCCGGTATATCCGGCGCCACCTTCCCACCCCAGCCCAGTACCATCAGTGCCGACACCACGCACCAGGCTTCCAATGCATTTCCAGAGCCCTGGTCCTCCTCCACGCACTCTCCCTGTGGTGCGTGTCTCCAGCCCAGTGCCTCCAGTTCCGGCACCACGCACTAGGCCTACAGTGCGCCTCATCCGGCCAGAGCTGCCCGTCTACCAGGCGCCATCTGAGCCATCCGTCTGCCCAGTGCCATCTGAGCCATCCGTCTGCCCAGCGCCATCTGAGCCATCCGTCTGCCCAGCGCCATCTGAGCCATCCGTCTGCCCAGCGCCATCTGAGCCATCCGTCTGCCCAGCGCCATCTGAGCCATCCGTCTACCCAGCGCCATCTGAGCCATCCGTCTGCACAGCGCCATCTGAGCCATCCGTCTGCACAGCGCCATCTGAGCCATCCGTCTGTCCCGAGCCATTAGAGCCGCCCGTCTGTCCCGAGCCGTCAGAGCCGTTCGTCAGTCAGGAGCCGCTAGAGCCGCCAACCAGACAGGATCCGCCAGAGCCGCCAACCAGACAGGATCCGCCAGAGCCGCCAACCAGACAGGATCCGCCAGAGCCGCCAACCAGACAGGATCCGCCAGAGCCGGCAACCAGACAGGATCCGCCAGAGCCGTCCGGCCAGGACCAGCCGGAGCCGTCCGGCCAGGACCAGCCGGAGCCGTCCGGCCAGGACCAGTCGGAGCCGTCCGGCCAGGACCAGCCGGAGCCGTCCTGCCAGGACCAGCCGGAGCCGTCCTGCCAGGACCAGCCGGAGCCGTCCGGCCAGGACCAGCCGGAGCCGTCCGGCCAGGACCAGCCGGAGCCGTCCGGCCAGGACCAGCCGGAGCCGTCCGGCCAGGAGCTGCCGGAGCCAGCCGGCCAGGATCCGCCGGAGCCTTCCGCCAGCCAGGATCCGCCGGAGCCTTCCGCCAGCCAGGATCCGCCGGAGCCTTCCGCCAGCCAGGATCCGCCAGAGCCTTCCGCCAGCCAGGATCCGCCAGAGCCTTCCGCCAGCCAGGATCCGCCAGAGCCGTCCGCCAGCCAGGATCCGCCAGAGCCTTCCGCCAGCCAGGATCCGCCAGAGCCTTCCGCCAGCCAGGATCCGCCAGAGCCTTCCGCCAGCCAGGATCCGCCAGAGCCTTCCGCCAGCCAGGATCCGCCAGAGCCTTCCGCCAGCCAGGATCCGCCAGAGCCTTCCGCCAGCCAGGATCCGCCAGAGCCAGCCAGCCAGGATCCGCCAGAGCCAGCCAGCCAGGATCCGCCCCTCAGTCAGGTGTTTCCCCTCAGTCTGTTACTGCTTGCTGGAATAGTGGGATTGACATGGAGGGTGAATATGGAGAGGAGGCCACGGAAGCGGGGGTTGACTATGGTGGGGTGGGGACCACGACCAGCGCCAGAGCCGCCACCGTGGACAGACGCCCACCCAGACCCTCCCCTAGACTTTGTGCTGGTGCGCCCGGAGTTCGCACCTTAAGGGGGGGGTTCTGTCACGTTCCTGACCTGTTTTCCTTTGTCATGTATTTGTTTTAGTTGGTCAGGGCGTGAGTTGGGTGGGTTGGTCTAGGTTTGTTTTTCTATGTTGGGATTTTGTGTTCGGCCTGGTATGATTCTCATTCAGAGACAGCTGTCAATCGTTGTCCCTGATTGAGAATCATACTAAGGCAGCCAGGGTTTCACTTGTGTTTTGTGGGTGTTTGTTCCTGTGTCAGCGTTTGGGCCACACAGGACTGTTTCGGGTTAGTCACGTTTGTTGGTTTTTGTATTTTGTAGTGTTTGTTGTTTTTCCATTAAATAATGAACTCTTACCAATCCGCATCTTGGTCCGATCCATGCTCCTCCTCGTCTGAGGAGGAGAACGACTACGACAGCCGTTACAAGAACAGTCATACTATCAAGAGCAGTGTGCGAGTTTCTTCCTTTTTGTTTTCATAGTGGAAACCAAAAGTCCATTAAATAATTGCCTGACCACGGCTAATGATAGCTCTTCTGACCATATGCTGTAGTATTCACACACAGACAGACCGGCCACTTATTAAGTCATTCCAATGAAGATAGAGGCTGAAACATTTGTTTGAATTAGTTTCCTTTTTAACATATTTCAATGGCTTTAAGTTTTCATAATGAGTCTGTTTAATAATCAATGCCCATCTTTTTCTCATTTATATCATCAATCTTTAACGACTGTGATTCCAACACCTTTTATTTCACTGTACATCCTTCCGTCCGTCGGTCTGTTTAAATCCACACTTTTTAACAAAAGGTACAGTACTTACTGTACATTGCATTTTTCATTTGTTTCATTTAGTTTTTTCCTTTTAAATAATTTGGATTTCACAAAATAATATTTATATAATTATTTTTTACAATATGTCCATCTCTTAATCTTTTTTTCCTGCATTTGAATTAGCTACATTTTAGCTACAGTAAAGCTAACTGACCGACTGACAGTAAAACAGTTGTTGTGGCCTTTTCTAGCCTCCTTGGCCTTTCTCTTCCTGTTTTCTGTGAGTATTAGATCAGCTTTACAATGATCCTGGAGTGGGCTGAGTGGATATCTCCATCCCTCTCTGGTGCAGATCCCAGATTACACCTTGTGTGTCGGCTAAGTGAGGAATAATTGTCTATGGAAAGTCTCTAGGCCACTGCTCAAGTGATTTGGTATTTCACCTTTGTGCCATTCCCTTCCTCATCACCAGAAATAACTGTCAGATCCACAGATAAGCGAGCCCTATGAGGGCTCTGGGTGACAAGTACTGCCCCGATGTGATTCACATCAAAACTGCACAGAAAGGAGGAGAATTCACATTCAGAGAGGAGAGAATCTGCTATAATAAAATGTCTTGTCTTCCACTGCATTTGAAACATGAGGCCACAGCACACACACACTGATGTTAAACAATGAAAAGTGTTTGGCATGGAGGGGGAGCTTTCTCAAACCAGCCTTTGGGTTTATGTGCATTTGTTTAGAAAATGTACTTTCAAGGTATGCCATACTGTACACTCTGTGTGGATAATACATACCAAACAAACAACAAGCTTCAGACAGCTGTTTTAAGTCCCTCTGCCTTTAATTATACTTAAATCTATATAATAATCAAATAGTACATTTGCGCAATAAATAATTGGTGCCGTCAATGAGACTCCAATAGTCAGGGGAAATATCTTAACATATTCAGCCATCTCGAGCGTTCCAAAGATGCTAAACACAGCTATCGATATTTTCCTCAGCAGAGAGGAGAGGATCGGCTAGCTGACAGGGAAAGGAGGGAACGACAGCATTATTGACGTTGAGCAACACGGGAGAGGTCAAGTTCAAGGGGCACTTCCAACCAATCAATACGCAAGGATGGGCAAAGGAAAATAATGGGGGAAAATCTCATCTAATTTGGAAATGTATTAATTATGGCTAACTGCATCAAAAACAACAACATTCCAACAATATTCTAAAATGCAAAAAAATTATTAGCTAGAGTAGTATTTGAATGAATAAAATTTGATGGTCTCTAAAACTGTTAAATATGCTTATAATGTTGAATAATTCAGGAGTTATCAATACACCACTCACCCTTCATAGAAAAACTCCAGAGCATGAATGGGTCTATTAGAAGAAATGGTATACGTTCACCATGGCTCTATGGGCTCTTCTAAGGGGTGGGACAGTGCCTACTTCCCAAATAGTACCCTATTCCCTATTGTAATTAGTGTACTACTTTTGACTAGGGCCCATGGGTAGTGCACTGTATAGGCAATAGGGTGCCATGTGGGAAGCACCCTGCGCAGTAAGCAGAGGAGCCTAAATTCCTTCACTCTCTCTCTCTCTCTTCTAGTCCCCTCGTCCAGATAGACCCACAGTAAACAGAGCTAAGAGCAGCATCCACCCAGCCATCTCGACACTCAATAACTCTTTCCGCCGGCCCTCCCTCCCTCCCTCCCTCCCTCCCTCCCTCCCTCCCTCCAGCCTATTTGTCCTCTACTGTTGTCCTTGACTCTAACACACCAGCTGGCACACACTCAAGTAAAAAGACAGCAAAGATGATTACACATACCAGTGTGAGTGTCTGTCTGCTTTTGTGTTTGTGTGTGTATGTTTGTGTGTGTGCGCACATGTGTGCGTGCATTTATGGCGAGGGACAGAGGAGAAAGAGAGAGAGAGAGAGAGAGAGAGAGAGAGAGAGAGAGGAGTAGAGAGAGAGGGGAGAGAGAGAGGAGTAGAGAGAGAGGAGTAGAGAGAGAGGGGAGAGAGAGAGGAGTAGAGAGAGAGAGGGAGAAAGGAGTAGAGAGAGAGAGATAGAGAGAGGGAGAGAGAGAAAGGGAGAGAGGAGTAGAGAGAGAGTGATAGAGAGAGAGAGAGAGAGAGAGACAGAGAGAGAGAGAAAGAGAGAGAGAGAGAGAGAGAGAGAGAGAGAGAGAGAGAGGGGGAGAGAGAGGGAGAGAGAGAAAGAGGGAGAAAGAATGAGAGAGCTAGAATATAATGGTGGAATACATAAATAAGCGGTGGACAGAGTGACATGGGTACTGTAGGCCTAGCTACAAAGGGATGCCTACAGTCGTACAGACAGTAAGGCAGATCAACTCCTCATAGACTGCTGAACAACCTGTCATGTCACAGTGGGGAGGGTCGTTGTGGAAGAGAGGGGGGATGGTGGGACGGAAAGCGAGGGGGGGTGATGTGTGTCTGTGTGTGTGTGTGTGTGTGTGTGTGTGTGTGTGTGTGTGTGTGTGTGTGTGTGTGTGTGTGTGTGTGTGTGTGTGTGTGTGTGTGTGTGTGTGCGTGCGTGCGTGCGTGCGTGCGTGTGTATCTATGTGTGTGTGTGCCCCGTGTGCGTGAGCGCGTGGTTGTGTGTGCGTGTGTGTGTGTGTGCGTGTGAGTGTGTGTATCTATGTGTGTCTGTGTCCCGTGTGCGTGAGCGCGTGGTTGTGTGTGCGTGTGTGTGTGTGTGTGCGTGTGCGTGTGTGTATCTATGTGTGTCTGTGTCCCGTGTGCGTGAGCGCGTGGTTGTGTGTGCGTGTGTGTGTGCATGTGTGTGTGTGTGTGTATCTATGTGTGTCTGTGTCCCGTGTGCGTGAGCGCGTGGTTGTGTGTGCGTGTGTGTGTGTGTGCGTGTGTGTGTGTGTATCTATGTGTGTCTGTGTCCCGTGTGCATGAGCGCGTGGTTGTGTGTGCATGTGTGTGTGTGTGTGTATCTATGTGTGTCTGTGTCCCGTGTGCGTGAGCGCGTGGTTGTGTGTGCGTGTGTGTGTGTGTGCGTGTGTGTGTGTGTATCTATGTGTGTCTGTGTCCCGTGTGCGTGAGCGCGTGGTTGTGTGTGCATGTGTGTGTGTGTGTCCCGTGTGCGTGAGCGCGTGGTTGTGTAGAACATGAACCATATAGTGTTCAGACAGAGAAAGGCTGCTGTTTCAGCCTGTTTCAGCCTGTTTCAGTCTGTTTCAGTCTGTTTCAGTCTGCCAAACAACATGACTCATTCTGCCAGAAAAATATTAGCACCGGGGGAATATTTGGAACGTCTCAGCTGGAGAGTAATTAGGAGTTACCCTACAATGGCATGCTCCACCGATGAAAGGATCAAAAAAGGAAAGTAGGGAAGTTAGAGATCCCTCTATACCTTCTTCTTCTGTCTCTCTGAGGGGTCTAGATTGCAGCCAGAGTTAATGGGAGGGGAGGAGTATGAACTGCAGCCGGTCTGTCTCTCCTCCAGATAGACATGTGTTGTGTCAGCTCAGCAGGTGAGATACTGTACTGAGCTGTTTCTGGAAAAATGTGATTCAGTCCTGATTCAGTCCATGTCACTATGGTACCAATATAACATATTATCCAGGTCCATGTATTCTGTCCTAGCCATAATATGACATTTCAGAGTAAACCGTTAAACTAAACATAGAACATCAGCTAAATATGGAACAGGTGTCCCTTGAAAAGGAGATTTCGGATCTTAATGGGATTTTATCTGTATAAAAAAATACAAAGAAATAAGCTTGTCATGTATTAGGCAGACTATCAAAAGGGAGAGTGAGACACGGTTGATGAGGGTGTGTTCTCTAATAACAACAAGTAGTACATCCTTTGTAGCAAGCCAGCTAGAGTTATGTATTCATTTCAAAGTTGTACCTTTCCCCATCCCCAAACCAGACAGACTGTAACTTCACACTACATGCAGGGCCATATTAAGCTTAGAACCCTATCCAGTCAATTCAAACAAGGGACTTTGTGGTTTCAAGGAGTTACAATATTCAATATGGTTACATAATCTCCCTAGATCCAGTTGTTCAGAGACAATGTACAGAAGTACTGGTGGGGCCTGGAGATGAGAGTGGGAGATAGACTTGGCATATTGTGTGTGTGTGTGTGTGTGTGTGTGTGTGTGTGTGTGTGTGTGTGTGTGTGTGTGTGTGTGTGTGTGTGTGTGTGTGTGTGTGTGTGTGTGTGTGTGTGTGTGTGTGTGTGTGTGTGTGTGTGTGTGAAGTGAACTCTTCCCCAGCATGTGTGTGAGTGGCTGTGTGTCTGATAAAGAGAGGGTAATGTGGTCTCATTAGGGGCTGAAGCAGAGGACACAGCGTGGGAAGAAGACAGAGCTGCTGCTAGACAGCAGCCAAAACCCCCTGGTTCTCATTACACATTACACAAACCATGTCAGAGTAACAAACTCTCACACCCACACTCTCACCCACACTCTCGCCCACTCACACACACACACACACACACACACACACACACACACACACACACACACACACACACACACACACACACACACACACACACACACACACACACACACACACACACACACACACACACACACACACACACACACACACACACACACACACACACACACACACACGTGGACTACACTGTACTCCACCAGCTCCTTCATCCCATTATGGTGTCTTTTTTGTATAAGTTTGTAAGAAACGCAAATACAATGTAGGAGTTCTTTGAGTGTGTGGACAATGGCCTAATACAAATTCCCTAACCTGGAATCATCCACCATTCACCTCCTACCCTTCAAAACATCCCAGTGAAGGAGAATAATGAGGACCCTCCCCTCTCTCCCCCTTCCTTCTTTCTGTGATAAATGAATGACAAATGACTTCATCGCTCAATAGAGAAATGTAATGTTATTGCTGGCTGCTAGTACACTACCACTGAACTGTCTACTGCCGAATGAGTCAAACAATGACCTCACTACTCCATACACCTCATTTTAACACACTACACCTACATGAATATTTTAACACACTACACCTACATTAATATTTTAACACACTACACCTACATTAATATTTTAACCCACTACACCTACATGAATATTTTAACCCACTACACCTACATGAATATTTTAACACACCACACCTAAATGAATATTTTAACCCACTACACCTACATTAATATTTTAACCCACTACACCTAAATGAATATTTTAACCCACTACACCTAAATGAATATTTTAACCCACTACACCTACATGGATATTTTAACCCACTACACCTACATTAATATTTTAACCCACTACACCTACATGAATATTTTAACCCACTACACCTACATGAATATTTTAACCCACTACACCTACATGAATATTTTAACCCACTACACCTACATGAATATTTTAACCCACTACACCTACATGAATATTTTAACCCACTACACCTACATGAATATTTTAACCCACTACACCTACATGAATATTTTAACCCACTACACCTACATGAATATTTTAACCCACTACACCTACATTAATATTTTAACCCACTACACCTACATTAATATTTTAACCCACTACACCTACATGAATATTTTAACCCACTACACCTACATGAATATTTTAACCCACTACACCTACATTAATATTTTAACCCACCACACCTACATTAATATTTTAACACACCACACCTACATTAATATTTTAACCCACTACACCTACATTAATATTTTAACACACTACACCTACATTAATATTTTAACCCTCCAGTACTCGTAGAACAAGGGAATGTAGACATGAAACATGTAAGAAAGGGATAGGTATTACTGCTATAATTCTCCAGGTGGATTTCACTAGGAATCAGAAGCAGAGACACTCCAGGGAAACTACCTGAACATGCAGTAAAAAGTAATGAACTGCTGGCCTGTTGGTTGTAGTCACATCACATCTCCACCAAATTGCATTTTCAGGCACACATCTCCAGGATATGCGTCCCAAATGGCGCCCTATTCCCTTTATAGTACAGTACTTTTGGCCAGGGCCCAAGGGCTCTGGTCAAAAGTAGTACACTATTATAGAGAATAGGGTGCCATTTAGGAGTTACCCCAGGACATGCTGGGTGGTTTGATGCCTGCCTACCCACAATCCATCTAGCTGCTAAGCCAATTTTAATTTAAAGCTAATTAAGGGTCTGAAATGAACATTATGCATTAGATAAAACGGGTAGAATCCGCTGACTTTCCTGAGTATATATGCGTCCCAAATGGTACCGCACTCCCTATGTAGTGCACTACTATTTTGACCAGGACCCATAGTGCTCTGGTCAAATGTAGTGCACCATGTCGGAAAATGTAGTTTGCCGTTTAGGACGTGCCCTATGATTTTCGACGAAGGAGTAGGGAAAAAAGGAGAGAGATAATACATTAGAACCCATTAGGGTAGGAGTCATCTCACAACTAATGTTGAGTTAAATGGAAAGAATTAGTTCCTTCATTGTCTTAAATAGTCAGCGTTGATTTAGAAGGGGCCCTCTATCCATTTACTACAAGAGATGTCAGTAGTGAGAAGGGAGAGATAACAAAGGTGAAGCCTGCCTTCTACCTTCCCTCCATACCACACACACACACACACACACACACACACACACACACACACACACACACACACACACACACACACACACACACACACACACACACACACACACACACACACATGCGTGTGTATACATACAGACGAACACACCCCTGTGACAGACATTGGCCAGATTGATACAAATCCACACATTCACACGGTTCAGATAGCATGCGCCCTATCAGGGTTAGATTTACAGAGGATGGTGGGATGCTGGTTTATCATATTAACCTGACTTGATACATATTTACACAGCAGAGGATAGGAGCCAGAGGTTTATCACTGCTGTCCTTAATAGCTACCCTACTCTCTGTAAACTGGAAACCACACACCCTGAGGCTGCATTCATCGTAGCTGGGGATTTTAACAAGGCTAATCTAAAAACAAAACTCCCTAAATTCTATCAGCACATCGATTGTCCGACCAGGGCTGGCAGAACTCTGGACCATTGTTATACTAACTTCCGCGACGCATATAAGGCCCTCCCCCGCCCTCCTTTCGGAAAAGCTGACCACGACTCCATTTTGTTGATTCCAGCCTACAAACAGAAATTAAAACTACAAGCTCCCGCGCTCAGGTCTGTTCAACGCTGGTCCGACCAATCTGAATCCACGCTTCAAGACTGCTTTGATCACGCGGATTGGAATATGTTCCGCACGGCGTCCAACAACAACAATGATGAATATGCAGATTCGGTGAGCGAGTTCATTAGGAAGTGCATTGACGATGTCGTACCCAGAGCAACGATTAAAACATTCCCAAACCAGAAACCGTGGATTAACGGCAGCATTCGCGTGAAACTGAAAGCGCGAACCACTGCTTTTAACCAGGGCAAGGTGACCGGAAACATGACCGAATACACACAGTGTAGCTATTCTCTCCGCAAGGCTATCAAACAGGCTAAGTCCCAGTACAGAGACAAAATTGAATCGCAATTCAACAGCTCAGACACAAGGGGTATGTGGCAGGGTCTACAGTCTATCACGGATTACAAAAAGAAAAGCAGCCCCGTCGCGGATCAGGATGTCTTGCTCCCAGACAGGCTAAATACCTTTTTTGCCCGCTTTGAGGATAATACAGTGCCACTGACACGGCCCACTACCAAAACCTGCGGGCTCTCCTTCACTGCAGCCGAGGTGAGTAAAACATTTAAACGTGTTAACCCTCGCAAGGCTGCAGGCCCAGACGGCATTCCCAGCCGCGTCCTCAGAGCATGCGCAGACCAGCTGGCTGGTGTGTTTACGGACATATTCAATCAATCCTTAGCCCAGTCTGCTGTTCCCACATGCTTCAAGAGGGCCACCATTGTTCCTGTTCCCAAGAAAGCTAAGGTAACTGAGCTAAACGACTACCGCCCCGTAGCACTCACTTCCGTCATCATGAAGTGCTTTGAGAGACTAGTCAAGGACCATATCACCTCCACCCTACCGGACACCCTAGACCCACTCCAATTTGCTTACCGACCCAATAGGTCCACAGACGACGCAATCGCAACCACACTGCACACTGCCCTAACCCATCTGGACAAGAGGAATACCTATGTGAGAATGCTGTTCATCGACTACAGCTCAGCATTTAACACCATAGTACCCTCCAAACTCGTCATCAAGCTCGAGACCCTGGGCCTCGACCCCGCCCTGTGCAACTGGGTCCTGGACTTCCTGACGGGCCGCCCCCAGGTGGTGAGGGTAGGTAACAACATCTCCACCCCGCTGATCCTCAACACTGGGGCCCCACAAGGGTGCGTTCTGAGCCCTCTCCTGTACTCCCTGTTCACCCACGACTGCGTGGCCATGCACGCCTCCAACTCAATCATCAAGTTTGCGGACGACACTACAGTGGTAGGCTTGATTACCAACAACGACGAGACGGCCTACAGGGAGGAGGTGAGGGCCCTCGGAGTGTGGTGTCAGGAAAATAACCTCACACTCAACGTCAACAAAACAAAGGAGATGATTGTGGACTTCAGGAAACAGCAGAGGGAGCTCCCCCCTATCCACATCGACGGGTCAGTAGTGGAGAAGGTGGAAAGTTTTAAGTTCCTCGGTGTACACATCACGGACAAACTGAATTGGTCCACCCACACAGACAGCGTTGTGAAGAAGGCGCAGCAGCGCCTCTTCAACCTCAGGAGGCTGAAGAAATTCGGCTTGTCACCAAAAGCACTCACAAACTTCTACAGATGCACAATCGAGAGCATCCTGTCGGGCTGTATCACCGCCTGGTACGGCAACTGCTCCGCACACAACCGTAAGGCTCT
The DNA here is from genome assembly GCF_045679555.1 of Salvelinus alpinus. Lineage (NCBI taxonomy): Eukaryota > Metazoa > Chordata > Actinopteri > Salmoniformes > Salmonidae > Salvelinus > Salvelinus alpinus. Next base: position 19,062,624 of record NC_092119.1, read on the forward strand.
CCAGAGGGTAGTGAGGTCGGCAGAACGCATCACCCGGGGCAAACTACCTGCCCTCCAGGACACCTACACCACCCGATGTCACAGGAAGGCCATAAAGATCATCAAGGACAACAACCACCCAAGCCACTACCTGTTCACCCCGCTATCATCCAGAAGGCGAGGTCAGTACAGGTGCATCCAAGCAGGGACCGAGAGACTGAAAAACAGCTTCTATCTCAAGGCCATCAGACTGTTAAACAGCCACCACTAACATTTAGCGGCCGCTGCCAACAAACTGACTCAGCTCCAGCCACCTTAAAAATGGGAATTGATGGAAATTATGTAAAAATGTACCACCAGCCACTTTAAACAATGCCACCTAATATAATGTTTACATACCCTACATTACACATCTCTTATGTATATGTATATACTGTACTCTATATCATCTACTGCATCTTGCCATCTTATGTAATACATGGACCACTAGCCACTTTAAACTATGCCACTTTATGTTTCCCTACCCTACAGTACTCATCTCATAGGTATATACCGTACTCTATACCATCTACTGCACCTTGCCTATGCCGTCTGTACCATCACTCATTCATATATCTTTATGTACATATTCTTTATCCCTTTACACTTGCGTGTATAAGGTAGTAGTTGCGGAATTGTTAGGTTAGATTACTTGTTGTTATTACTGCATTGTCGGAACTAGAAGCACAAGCATTTCGCTACACTCGCATTAACATCTGCTAACCATGTGTATATGACTAATAAATTTGATTTGATTTGATTTGATTTAGAGGGCTGCTGCTCACTGCACTGGAACACTGGAGTTACAGGACAAGGCCTGTAGATTAAAAGGGAACAGGAAGCAGACATGACCTACCACTGACTGATCATCAGGTACGGTATACTCTCCAGTAAGAGAGGTTATAGCACCTACTCTAATGTATCTTGTATTTTCATGTTGGTTAACTGTAATGTCATATGTTTGTTATTATTTCATTTATTTTATTCTCTCTATTGTTCAATATGTACTGCTTATACATTCGTTCTTCCCTGTACTGTGTAATATGGTTATCTATCTTACTAAGGTTGGTGGACCTTAATTGGGGAGGACAGGCTCTTGGTAACGGCTGGAGTGGAATAAGTTAATTGGTATCAAATACATCAAACAAGTGGGTTCCATGTGTTTGATTCCATACCATTAGCTCTATTCCAACCATTATTATGAGCCGTCCTCCCCTCAGCAGCCTCCACTGGTTTATATAGTCATTCTTCCCTGTACTATGGTTATCTATCTTAATATACATAGCGCATTCAGAAAGTATTCAGCCCTTGACTTTTTCCACATTTTGTTACGTTACAGCCTTATTTTAAAATGTTATCATCAATCTACACACAATACCCCATAATGACAAAGCGAAAACAGGTTTTCGAAATGTTTGCAAATGTATTAAAAATAAAAAACAAAAATACCTTATTTACATAAGAATTCAGACCCTTTGCTATGAGACTCGAATTTTAGTTCAAGTGTATCCTGTTTCCATGGATCATACTTGAGATGTTTAACTTCTTATGGCTGGGGGCAGTATTGAGTAGCTTGGATGAATAAGGTGCCCAGAGTAAACTGCCTGCTACTCATGCCCAGAAGCTGCATATAAGATATGCATATTATTAGTAGATTTGGATAGAAAACACTCTGAAGTTTCTAAAACTGTTTGAATGATGTCTGTGAGTATCACAGAACTCATATGGCAGGCAAAAACCTGAGAAAAAATCCAACCAGGAAGTGGGAAATCTGAGGTTTGTAGGTTTGCCTTTCCAATAACATTGTCTATTGGGTCATATTGCACTTCCTAAGGCTTCCACTAGATGTCAACAGTCTTTAGAACCTTGTTTCAGGCTTCTACTGTGAAGGATGAGGGAATGAGAGCTGTTTCAACCAGGTGTCTGGCAGAGTGCCATGAGCTCACTCAGGCGCGCCCCCGTGAAAGGTAGATGCGTTCCTTTTCATTTCTAAAGACAAAGGAATTCTCTGGTTGAAAAATTATTAAAGATTTATGTTAAAAACATCCTAAAGATTGATTCTATACATCGTTTGACATGTTTCTACGAACTGTAATGGAATTTTGGACTTTTCGTCTGGCCTGCGCGTCATGAATTTGGATTTTTGAACTAAACGCGCGAACAAAAAGGAGGTATTTGGACATAAATTATGGACTTTATCGAACAAAACAAACATTTATTGTGGAAATGGGATTCCTGGGAGTGCATTCTGATGAAGATCATCAAAGGTAAGTTAATATTTATAATGCTATTTCTGACTTCTGTTGACTCCACAACATGGCGGGTACCTGTATGGCTTGTTTTTGTGTCTGAGCGCCGTACTCAGATTATTGCATGGTGTACTTTTTCCATCAAGTTTTTTTAAAATCTGACACAACGGTTGCATTAAGGAGAAGTTTTTCTAAAGTTCCATGTATAACCCTTGTATCTTTTATCAATGTTTATTGTGAGTATTTCTGTAAATTGATATGGCTCTCTGCAAAATCACCGGATGTTTTGGAGGCAAAACATTACTGAACATAATGCGCCAATGTAAACTAAGATTTTTGGATATAAATATGAACTTTATTGAACAAAACATACATGTATTGTGTAACATGAAGTCCTATGAGTGTCATCTGATGAAGATCATCAAAGGTTAGTGATTAATTTCATCACTATTTCTGCTTTTTGTAACTTCTCTCTTTGGCTGGAAAAATGGCTTTGTTTTTTTGTGACTAGTTGCTGACCTAACATAATCAGATGGTGTGCTTTCGTCGTAAAGCCTTTTTGAAATCAGACACTGTGGTGGGATTAACAACAAGTTTATCTTTAAAATGGTGTAAAATACTTGTATGTTTGAGGAATTTTAATTATGAGATTTCTGTTGTTTGAATTTGGTGCCCTGCACTTTCACTGGCTGTTGTCAAGTCGATCCCGTTAACGGGATCTCAGCCGATCTCAGCCGTAAGAAGTTAAACAACTTGATTAGAGCCCACCTGTGGTAAATGAAATTGATTGGACATGATTTGGAAAGGCACACACCTGTCTATATAAGGTCCCACAGTTGACAGTGCATGTCAGAGCAAAAACCAAGCCAGGAGGTCGAAGGAATTGTCAGTAGAGCTCCGAGACAGGGTTGTGTCAAAGCACAGATCTGGGGAAGGGTACCAAAATATTCCTGCAGCACTGCAACACAGTGGCCTCCATCATTCTTAAATGGAAGAAGTTTAGAACCACCAAGACTCTTCCTAGAGCTGGCCGCCCGCCCAAACTGAGCAATCGGGGGAGAAGGGCCTGGGTCAGGGAGGTGACCAAGAACCCGATGGTCACTCTGACAGAGCTCCGGAGGTCCTCTGTGGAGATGGGAGAACCTTCCAGAAGGACAACCATCTCTGCAGCACTCCACCAATCAGGTCTTTATGGTAGAGTGGCCAGACGGAAGCCACTCCTCAGTAAAAGGCACGACAGCCCGCTAGGAGTTTGCCAAAAGGCCCCTAAAGAACTCTCAAACCATGAGAAACAAGATTCTCTGGTCTGATGAAACTAAGATGGAACTCTTTGGCCTGAATGCCAGGTATTAGTATTGTATTTATTATGGATCCATATTAGCTCCTGCCAAGGCAGCAGCTACTCTTCCTGGGGTCCAGCAAAATGAAGGCAGTTTATACAATTTTAAAAACATTACAATACATTCACAGACTGTGTGCCCTCAGGCCCCTACTCCACCACTACCACATATATACAGTACAAAATCCATGTGTACTTGTGTGTATAGTGCATATGTTATTGTGCGTGCGTGTGTGTGTGTGTGTGTGTATGCATGTGTCTGTGCCTGTTTGTGTTGCTTCACAGTCCCCGCTGTTCCATAAGGTGTTTTCTTATCTGTTTTTTAAAATCTAATTTTACTGCTTGCATCAGTCACTTGATGTGGAATAGAGTTCCATGTAGTCATGGCTCTATGTAGTACTGTGTGCCTTCCATAGTCTGTTCTGGACTTGGGGTCTGTGAAGAGACCTCTTGTGGCATGTCTGTGGGGTATGCATGGGTGTCCGAGCTGTGCGCCAGTAGTTCAGACAGACAGCTTGAAGCATTCAACATGTCAATACCTCTCATAAATACAAGCAGTGATGAAGTCGATCTCTCCTCCACTTTGAGCCAGGAGAGATTGACATGCATATTATTAATGTTAGCTCTCTGTGTACTTTAATCCAAGAATGGCGTAGCAGTCGGATGTGTCTTTGTCCTGTCTTGTCCCGTGTAAATAGTATTCGTATTTTTCGTATACATTTCGTATTTATTTTAATTTCACTTTCCATCTAGGAACTGAATATACATTCCTACATTCCGCCTCACCCAATGTGGTACGGACCTGCTATTTTTTATATACTTTTGAACCGTAACCCCAATCAGAAGCTAGCCAGATAACTAGCTACTAGCTAGTAGTCAGTTAGCCACTGCTGCGGTCTTCGCCCTTAACTCGGACACAGCCAGCTTCAATACCGGGCCGATACCTGCCAGTCTGCAAGCGCGATATCAACCCAGAGCATATAGGACTGCTTTTTCTCTACCACATCACCGGATTCCTGACGCAAGCTCTGGACAATTACACCGTATTATCACAGCTAGCTAGCTGCAACCGAGTGGCTACTACTGGCTAACACCTCTGTCCCGAAGCAAGCACCAGTTAGCCTTGAGCTAGCCTCGAGCTAGGCCCATCTGCCGGCTAGCTGCAGCGCGATATCAACCCAGAGCATATAGGACTGCTTTTTCTCTACCACATCACCGGATTCCTGACGCAAGCTCTGGACAATTACACCGTATCATCACAGCTAGCTAGCTGCAACCGAGTGGCTACTACTGGCTAACACCTCTGTCCCGAAGCAAGCACCAGTTAGCCTTGAGCTAGCCTCGAGCTAGGCCCATCTGCCGGCTAGCTGAAGAGCTAGTGCCACTGCCACTGCCACGAAGCTAGCACCAGTTAGCAAACACTATTCTACAATTCACAACCTCTCTTTCGCCATCGCCATCTGGCTTGGATTCTCTGTCGACACAACCACGTCTGAGCAGACCCCCTCCGTCTGAGCAGACCACCCCCCGGGCTACTAACTTTACACGCCGCGTGCTAGCTTAGTGGAGGCCTCCTCTGCTCCATCTACGGCTGCCCCCTGGACACTATGATCACTTGGCTACATAGCTGATGCATGCTTGACTGTCCATTAATTCACGGTACTCCATTCTGTTTATTTGTGTCTTATCTGTCGGCTCTGTGCTTTAACTCAGGATCTGTGTGTAGTTAATCCGACCCTCTCTGCCTAGTCATCGCCATTTTTTACCTGTTGTTGCTGTGTCAGACTAGCACCCTGTTATTGCTGCTGTTATCTTACCTGTTGTTTTAGCTAGCTCTCCCAATCAAGACCTGCAATCACTTTATGCCTTATTGTATGTCTCTCTCAAATATCAATATGCCTTGCATACTGTTGTTCAGGCTAGTTTTCATTGTCATTGTTTTGGTTTGCAATGGACCCTGTAGTTCCACTCTCCGTACCTCTGATACCCCCTTTGTCCCACCCCCCACACATGCGGTGACCTCACCCATTGAGACCAGCATGTCCAGAGATACAACCTCTCTTATCATCACCCAGTGCCTGGGCTTGCCTCCGCTGTACCCGCGCCCCTCCATACCCCTGTCTGCACATTATGCCCAGAATCTATTCTACCACGCCCATAAATCTGCTCCTTTTATTCTTTGTCCCCAACGCTCTAGGCGACCAGTTTTGATAGCCTTTAGCCGCACCCTCATCCTACTACTCCTCTGTTCCTCGGGTGATGTGGAGGTAAACCCAGGCCCTGCATGTCCCCAGTCACCCTCATTTGTTGACTTCTGCGATCGAAAAAGCCTTGGCCTCATGCATGTCAACATCAGAAGCCTCCTCCCTAAGTTTGCCTTACTCACCGCTTTAGCACACTCTGCCAATCCTGATGTCCTTGCCGTGTCCGAATCCTGGCTTAGGAAGGCCACCAAAAATTCTGAGATTTCCATACCCAACTATAACACTTTCCGTCAAGATAGAACTGCCAAAGGGGGAGGAGTTGCAATCTACTGCAGAGATAGCCTGCAAAGTTCTGTCATACTTTCCAGGTCTATGCCCAAACAGTTCGAACTTCTAATTTTAAAAATTAATCTCTCCAGAAATAAGTCTCTCACTGTTGCCGCCTGCTACCGACCCCCCTCAGCTCCCAGCTGTGCCCTGGACACCATCTGTGAATTGATCGCTCCCCATCTAGCTTCAGAGTTTGTTCTGTTAGGTGACCTAAACTGGGATATGCTTAACACCCCGGCAGTCCTACAATCCAAGCTTGATGCCCTCAATCTCACACAAATCATCAAGGAACCCACCAGGTACAACCCTAAATCCGTAAACATGGGCACCCTAATAGACATTATCCTGACCAACCTGCCCTCCAAATACACCTCTGCTGTCTTCAATCAAGATCTCAGCGATCACTGCCTCATTGCCTGTATCCGCCACGGGTCTGCGGTCAAACGACCACCCCTCATCACTGTCAAACGCTCCCTAAAACACTTCTGCGAGCAGGCCTTTCTAATCGACCTGGCCCGGGTACCCTGGAAGGATATTGACCTCATCCCGTCAGTTGAGGATGCCTGGTCATTCTTTAAATGTTACTTCCTCACCATATTAGACAAGCATGCTCCGTTCAAAAAATGCAGAACCAAGAACAGATATAGCCCTTGGTTCACTCCAGACCTGACTGCCCTCGACCAGCACAAAAACATCCTGTGGCGAACTGCAATAGCATCGAAGAGCCCCCGCGATATGCAACTGTTCAGGGAAGTCAGGAACCAATACACGCAGTCAGTCAGGAAAGCAAAGGCCAGCTTTTTCAAGCAGAAATTCGCATCCTGTAGCTCTAACTCCAAAAAGTTCTGGGATACTGTAAAGTCCATGGAGAACAAGAGCACCTCCTCCCAGCTGCCCACTGCACTGAGGCTAGGTAACACGGTCACCACCGATAAATCCGTGATAATCGAAGACTTCAACAAGCATTTCTCAATGGCTGGCCATGCCTTCTTCCTGGCGACTCCAACCTTGGCCAACAGCCCCGCCCCCCCCGCTGCTACTCGCCCAAGCCTCCCCAGCTTCTCCTTTACCCAAATCCAGATAGCAGATGTTCTGAAAGAGCTGGAAAACCTGGACCCATACAAATCAGCTGGGCTTGACAATCTGGACCCCCTATTTCTGAAACTGTCCGCCGCCATTGTCGCACCCCCTATTACCAGCCTGTTCAACCTCTCCTTCGTATCATCTGAGATCCCCAAGGATTGGAAAGCTGCCGCGGTCATCCCCCTCTTCAAAGGGGGAGACACCCTGGACCCAAACTGTTACAGACCTATATCCATCCTGCCCTGCCTATCTAAGGTCTTCGAAAGCCAAGTCAACAAACAGATCACTGACCATCTCGAATCCCACCGTACCTTCTCCGCTGTGCAATCCGGTTTCCGAGCCGGTCACGGATGCACCTCAGCCACGCTCAAGGTACTAAACGACATCATAACCGCCATCGATAAAAGACATTACTGTGCAGCCGTCTTCATCGACCTGGCCAAGGCTTTCGACTCTGTCAATCACCATATTCTTATCGGCAGACTCAGTAGCCTCGGTTTTTCTAATGACTGCCTTGCCTGGTTCACCAACTACTTTGCAGACAGAGTTCAGTGTGTCAAATCGGAGGGCATGTTGTCCGGTCCTCTGGCAGTCTCTATGGGGGTACCACAGGGTTCAATTCTCGGGCCGACTCTTTTCTCTGTATACATCAATGATGTTGCTCTTGCTGCGGGCGATTCCCTGATCCACCTCTACGCAGACGACACCATTCTATATACTTCCGGCCCTTCCTTGGACACTGTGCTATCTAACCTCCAAACGAGCTTCAATGCCATACAACACTCCTTCCGTGGCCTCCAACTGCTCTTAAACGCTAGTAAAACCAAATGCATGCTTTTCAACCGTTCGCTGCCTGCACCCGCACGCCCGACTAGCATCACCACCCTGGACGGTTCCGACCTAGAATATGTGGACATCTATAAGTACCTAGGTGTCTGGCTAGACTGCAAACTCTCCTTCCAGACTCATATCAAACATCTCCAATCCAAAATCAAATCAAGAATCGGCTTTCTATTCCGCAACAAAGCCTCCTTCACTCACGCCGCCAAACTTACCCTAGTAAAACTGACTATCCTGCCGATCCTCGACTTCGGCGATGTCATCTACAAAATAGCTTCCAACACTCTACTCAGCAAACTGGATGCAGTTTATCACAGTGCCATTCGTTTTGTTACTAAAGCACCTTATACGACCCACCACTGCGACCTGTATGCCCTAGTCGGCTGGCCCTCGCTACATGTTCGTCGTCAGACCCACTGGCTCCAGGTCATCTACAAGGCTATGCTAGGTAAAGTGCCGCCTTATCTCAGTTCACTGGTCACGATGGCTACACCCACCCGCAGCACGCGCTCCAGCAGGTGTATCTCACTGATCATCCCTAAAGCTAAAACCTCATTTGGACGCCTTTCCTTCCAGTTCTCTGCTGCCTGCGACTGGAACGAATTGCAAAAATCTCTGAAGTTGGAGACTTTTATCTCCCTCAACAACTTTAAAAATCTGCTATCTGAGCAGCTAACCGATCGCTGCAGCTGTACATAGTCCATCTGTAAACTACCCACCCAATTTACCTACCTCACCCCCCATACTGCTTTTTATTTATTTACTTTTCTGCTCTTTTGCACACCAGTACCAATATCTCTTCTTGCACATGATCATCTGATGATTTATCACTCCAGTGTTAATCTGCTAAATTGTAATTATTCGATTTATTGCCTACCTCATGCCTTTTGCACACATTGTATATAGATTCTCTTTTTTTCTACCATGTTATTGACTTGTTTATTGTTTACTCCATGTGTAACTCTGTGTTGTCTGTTCACACTGCTATGCTTTATCTTGGCCAGGTCGCAGTTGCAAATGAGAACTTGTTCTCAACTAGCCTACCTGGTTAAATAAAGGTGAAATAAAAAAATAAAAAATAAACATCCAAGGGCCAGCCGTGCTGCCCTGTTCTGAACCAATTGCAATTTTGATAGTGTTGATAGTGTTGCTAAGAAGGCAGAGCAGCGCTTTATTATGGACAGACTTCTCCCCAGTTTTAGCTACTGTTGTATAAATATGTTTTGACCATGACAGTTTACAATCCAGGGTTAATCCAAGCAGTTTAGTCACCTCAAGTTGCTCAATTTCCACATTATTTATTACAAGATTTAGTTGAGGTTTAGGGTTTAGTGAATGATTTGTCCCAAATACAATGTTTTTAGTTTTATAAATATTTAGGACTAACTTATTCCTTGCCACCCACTCTGAAACTAATTGCAACTCTTTGTTAAGTGTTACAGTCCTTTCAGTTGCTGTAGTAGCTGACATGCAGACATGCAGAGTGTCTGACATGCAGAGTGTTGAGTCACCCGCATACATAGATTCTCTGATTCTCTGGTCTGATGAAACCAAGGTGGAACTCTTTGGCCTGCACGACCCTAAGCACACAGCCAAGACAACATAGAAGTAGCTTCGGGCCAATCTCTGAATGTCCTTGAGTGGCCCAGCCAGAGCCCAGACTTGAACCCGATTGAACATCTCTGGAGAGACCTGAAAATAGCTGTACAGCAACGCTCCCCATCTAACCTGACAGAGCTTGAGAGGATCTTCAGAGAAGAATGGGAGAAACTCCCCAAATACAGGTGCGCCAAGCTTGTAGCGTCATACCCAAGAAGACTCGAGGCTATAATAGCTGCCTAAGGTACTTCAACAAAGTACTTAGTAAAGGGTCTGAATACATATGGAAATGTGATATTTACGTTTTTTTAAATATATTTGCAAAAATGTATAAAAACCTGTTTTTACTTTGTCATTATGGGGTATTGTGTGTAGGTTGATGAGGGGGAAAAACGATTTAATCAATTTTAGAATACGGCTGTAATGTAACAAAATGTGGAAAAAGTCAAGGGGTCTGAAACTTTCCTAATGCACTATAGATACAGACACACTATGATCCATTCATTTCCAGTGGCAGCAGCCTCCTGAAGGTAAAACCAGGACTATAATACTGTAGCTCTGAGCCCTCTGTGTACAGATAGATAGTGGTTTTATTAACACTAAAATAACCTTGATGAATACATGCCCTCTGCAGTACTCTACTCTAGCAGCTGTAAGTGTGTTGCAGAAAGAGATGGCACAGAACCCTAAAAGACTTGGTCTTGGTGGAACATTTGCTGAGATTTGGTGACCATCTCCCTCTCTCTCTCTCTCTCTGGAAAGAAATAGCAATGGTGTTTCTCCTGCAGAGAGATTTGCTTCATTCCAACATCCCCCACGAATGAGTTTAAAGTATTTTGTCCTGAATTGCATTAGGCAGTCTGAAATTAATCTACCATTACAAAGAGAATTTAAGACTCTACAGCTTTGAGGGTGGCTGCCATAAAATTGTTTAACCGCTCTACTGAAAACATTTTATCATGTGTTAAATAGAGAACAGGCAGAATATGACAGTTTCCTACAGCCAAGGCCACATTTTATTATTGGCTTCCAGTGTCCTGAGCATCATGTAAACAAGGAAACATTTCTGAGACAGAAACAGAGACAGCATGTCCAGATTCTAATGGTGAATATTATGCTAATGCTGAGGTCCTAATAGTATGTATGGTCTTAGATGCATATATCATCAAGGCCTATATAAGAAACATTAGGAGGGATTAAAAATGACTACAAATAAAACATTATTGTGACAAGGCAGGAATATAAGAAGCCTTATGAGCCAAATTGATGGGTGGACAAATTGAGGAGTGGGTCATGTCTTCTACAGTACAGTAGATGAGAACTGGGAGAGTAGTAGCAGCAGTTCTCAGATCAGCTGCATCATCAGCAGAAGTAAACTAGTAAAGAGACAACAGAGGATGGAGACTCTGCAGAGGCCTCGGCTCCGGGGGACACACCCCTCAAACCCCTGAACCAGCCACACCAGCCCCACACCCAGCCCCCCATCTCCAGCCCTCTAGCCCCCACACCCAGCCCTCCATCTCCAGCCCTCCAGCCCTTCATCTCCAGCCATCCAGCACCCACACCCAGCCCTCCATCTCCAGCCCCCACACCCAGCCCTCATCTCCAGCCCTCCAGCCCCCACACCCAGCCCTCATCTCCAGCCCTCTAGCCCCCACACCCAGCCCTCCAGCCCCCACACCCAGCCAACATCTCCAGCCCCCACACCCAGCCCTCCATCTCCAGCCCTCTAGCCCCCACACCCAGCCCTCATCTCCAGCCCTCCAGCCGCCACACCCAGCCCTCCAGCCGCCACACCCAGCCCTCATCTCCAGCCCAACAGCCCCCACACCCAGCCCTCACCTCCAGCCCTCCAGCCCCCACACCCAGCCCACATCTCCAGCCCCCACACCCAGCCCTCCATCTCCAGCCCTCTAGCCCCCACACCCAGCCAACATCTCCAGCCCTCCAGGCCCCACACCCAGCACTCCAGCCCCCACACCCAGACCTCATCTCCAGCCCTCAAGCCCCCATACCCAGCCCTCATCTCCAGCCCTCTAGTCCCCACACCCAGCCCTCCAGCCCCCACACCCAGCCCTCCAGCCCCCACACCCAGCCCTCATCTCCAGCCCTTTAGCCCCCACACCCAGCCCCCACACCCAGCCATCCAGCCCCGACACCCAGCCCTCATCTCCAGCCCTCCAGCCCCCACACCCAGCCATCCAGCCCCCACACCCAGCCCTCATCTCCAGCCCTCCAGGCCCCACACCCAGCCCTCCAGCTCCCACACCCAGCACTCATCTCCAGCCCTCCAGCCCCCACACCCAGCCCCCACACCCAGCCATCCAGTCCCCACACCCAGCCCTCCAGCCCCCACACCCAGCACCCAGCCATCCAGTCCACACACCCAGCCCTCCAGCCCCCACACCCAGCACCCAGCCATCCAGTCCCCACACCCAGCCCTCCAGCCCCCACACCCAGCCATCCAGTCCCCACACCCAGCCCTCCAGCCCCCACACCCAGCACCCAGCCATCCAGTCCCCACACCCAGCCCTCCAGCCCCCACACCCAGCACCCAGCCATCCAGTCCCCACACCCAGCCCTCCAGCCCCCACACCCAGCACCCAGCCATCCAGTCCCCACACCCAGACCAGCCCAGAGCAGCACCATGCCGCTGGGAGCAGAAGGAGACTCCTTTCCTAGCTGTCTGCTGGTTAGCACAGGGGGGAATATGCATGTCAACAAACACACTCGCCAGACGCTAGCTTGAATACCAGGGATGCTCCTCACATTTTCTCAGCTTACTTTACAAGGTAATGAGGCGAATACAAGCACGTCTCACGGGCCCTGGCCTCTCTGTGTGTAGCGCTATTTTCCACCTAGTTACCAGCTGACTAATCAGAGGAGAAAAGCCTCCTTTTTCGCTGTGTTTAACTTGAAATAGAGAGGTAAGGCTGCATTTACAAATGATATGTGAGTTAGGGAATGAGTGTGTGTCTTCTTAGTCCCCTCTACCCAGACATTGATGGGAGGAACCCAGAGGAACAGAGGGGAAATGACCTGTCTGTTTAAAATGCACACTACCTCTCATGTATTGATTCAGGACAAGCCCATATACAGAGGTGACACCAGTTTCCTCTACCCTAATTACCCATCTGGAACATGCATGCTCTCATCTTACTTAGTGTGCAGCACTCCTTGGGTATGTCTTCCTTGTGTGTTTCGGAAATGGCACTCTATTCCCTATAAAGCTCAGTACTTTTGAGGAGGGCCCTATTTAAAAGTAGTGCACTATCTAGTAAACAGGGTGCCATTCCGGACGCAGCCCTTGAACGCCTACTAAAACACAACACAAACACATCTAAACAACAACACCAAATGCTTCCTCTGAGAAGGGTGGTGCTTTATGTTTTGTTGTTTTTCTTTTAGCCGATTTAACACAGAGAAGAACCGTTACTCACAAAGAGGATAGAATGACAAGTTGTTTGAACATTAGACACAGTTCTGTGTTGTTCCAAACAAGCGTTAGATGATTTCAAACGAGGCCTTTATTGCACGGCTCTCGACACACAGTTTTCTCTTGAAGTTGCTAGGGAACAGGAGACTGGCGGTGATCTGAGCTGAGAAGTGACTGACCTCCAGAAAGTGGTTTGTAATTGTTGTGATTATGCGCTTTGAAACGAGACAAAATTACTTCTGTTTTGTCGAGTGGGGGTGTTGAGGGAGGGGTGTAGCCGATGTTGCCTAAACTAGGAGTAATTATGTGATGATGGTAAAAAAAATGTAAAGCCCTCAAATAGTTCTGATTCACTGACCTATGGGCCCTGGTCAAAAGTAGTGCACTATATAGTGAATAGGATGCCATTTGGGATGCAAACCCTCACTCGGTTATATAAAGTATGCAAAAAAATGGTTGAAAGCTAAACTCTAAAGGCTAATGAAAGGATAACATAATGAGGTGGCCAGGCTAAATACTTTCAGTTGGACTTTTTCCCATTGAAATCAAGTCCAGGCTTCTATTGTTTATTGCCTAATTGCAGATGCATCACATACCGTGATGCTCAAATTATTGCTGTGTGACTTGAGGCAAGTGCTTGCTGCATGATGACTTTTCATTTTGAAGAGTTAGTTTTTCATGCCAGTGTGGCCCTAATCACGATCCTTCACAAGGCTACTGTACGTAATGTGATGCAACAAACAGTCTCAAAATCAAGAATGTTATAAAACTGTATTTCCAGCTGTATTTTCTCTCTAGCCTCCAGATGCTGTTTACTCGGAGTGTTCTTTACTCAGAGTGTTGTTTACTCGGAGTGTTCTTTATTCTGAGTGTTGTTTACAAGGTTTACTGTCTCTCAGAGCACAGCAACACAGTGTTCTCTTTTTCTTATTTTTCATCATTTTTATTTATTTTTTAACTTTTACCCCTTTTTCTCCACAATTTCGTGGTATCCAATTGGTAGTTACAGTCTTGTCTCATCACTGCAACTCCTGTACGGACTCGGGAGAGACGAAGGTCGAGAGCCGTGAATCCTCCGTAACACAACCCAGCCAAGCTGCTTCTTGACACAATGCCCACTTAACCCGGAAGCCAGCCGCACCAATGTGTCGGAGGAAACACCGTGTACCTGGCGACCATGTCAGCGTGCACTGCGCCCGGCCCGCCACAGGAGTCACTAGTGCACGATGGGACAAGAACATACCTGCTGGCCAAACCCTCCCCTAACGCGGACAATTGTGCGCCGCCCCATGGGTCTCCTGGTCGCGGCCGGCTGCAGAGCCTGGACACGAATCCAGAATATCTAGTAGCACAGCTTTAGACCACTGCACCACTCGGGAGGCCCTCTCTTTTTCTTTTTAAATACATTTAAATAAATTCTGCTTATTTCCACGTGTGCATGCCGACATCCTCCTGCCCTGTTTGTAGCGAGGACCAACCAACAAGTGCAGTTTACACCAAATGTAAATTTAAAAGGGGTGTGCAATGTGCAACGTAAAATAAGTGTAAATTCTGAGGAATATCAGCTGTGAAATCAATTGAGGTGCTCTGCTCTCTCCACGGCAGGCAGGCAGAGCTGGATCTAACCTTGGCCTTTCAGCCACAGCTACAGGCTACTTCAAAATGCAATTAGTGTGATTTCACATTCACCAAGAGCTGAATAATTTTGTGTAATTTCTGCCACACTGGTAGAGGCCAAGTTTTGCTTGAAAGCATCCCCTGATATCTCCCTTCTCCACCCAACCCAGACCCCTGTTTGTTTCTCCATGTTGCCTCTTTCCTCTCTCTGTCATCTTTTCCTCTGAAAGACTTGCCCTTGGTAGTGTTAGTTCCACTTTTCTGGGCTCCATTATTTACTTAACAAATAAGGAATACTCAAAATGTGCACTTGTAAATCATAACAATTTTAATCAAAATACAGCTGTAGACAGAAGTCAAAGATCAAACATCAAACATACAACTGATGTCTCTCCTGAGTTCTGCAAATTAGGAAAAGTCCAAGTTGCTTTTAATATGCTTGCAGTCAACCACTAGTGATGTAACTGCCTATGTCAACACCTTCTACTCATGAGACCAAGCCCATGCAGTTACAGTTTTACTAACTTGCAGGAGAGACAATGTTTCCAGTGTTTTCTAAGGGCTCAGCAGTAATTTTCCACCCCCCAAGTTGCTTTATAGTGGTATGTCTGACTAGTCTCTTATCTCTTTTACTCCCCTGCAGGGTTCTGTGTCTATGAATCTCTTTTAGCCTTGAGGTGCTTTCTCACAGACACCCTGTTTAGATTGCAATAACTCACACATCTCTCAGACCATTTTTTTTAATAAGAGGCAAAGACTTGAAAAGAACTGGGGAACAATATTAAACCTTATAATGAATATATATACACTGCTCAAAAAAATAAAGGGAACACTTAAACAACACAATGTAACTCCAAGTCAATCACACTTCTGTGAAATCAAACTGTCCACTTAGGAAGCAACACTGATTGACAATACATTTCACATGCTGTTGTGCAAATGGAATAGACAACAGGTGGAAATTATAGGCAATTAGCAAGACACCCCCAATAAAGGAGTGGTTCTGCAGGTGGTGACCACAGACCACTTCTCAGTTCCTATGCTTCCTGGCTGATGTTTTGGTCACTTTTGAATGCTGGCGGTGCTTTCACTCTAGTGGTAGCATGAGACGGAGTCTACAACCCACACAAGTGGCTCAGGTAGTGCAGCTCATCCAGCATGGCACATCAATGCGAGCTGTGGCAAGAAGGTTTGCTGTGTCTGTCAGCGTAGTGTCCAGAGCATGGAGGCGCTACCAGGAGACAGGCCAGTACATCAGTACAACCCAGCAGCAGGACCGCTACCTCCGCCTTTGTGCAAGGAGGAGCACTGCCAGAGCCCTGCAAAATGACCTCCAGCAGGCCACAAATGTGCATGTGTCTGCTCAAACGGTCAGAAACAGACTCCATGAGGGTGGTATGAGGGCCCGACGTCCACAGGTGGGGG
Organism: Salvelinus alpinus; assembly: GCF_045679555.1. Taxonomy (NCBI): domain Eukaryota; kingdom Metazoa; phylum Chordata; class Actinopteri; order Salmoniformes; family Salmonidae; genus Salvelinus; species Salvelinus alpinus. The sequence goes on from NC_092119.1 coordinate 19,078,764, forward strand.
TTGTGCTTACAGCCCAACACCGTGCAGGACGTTTGGCATTTGCCAGAGAACACCAAGATTGGCAAATTCGCCACTGGCGCCCTGTGCTCTTCACAGATGAAAGCAGGTTCACACTGAGCACATGAGCACATGTGACAGACGTTTGCAGGGCTCTGGCAGTGCTCCTCCTTGCACAAAGGCGGAGGTAGCGGTCCTGCTGCTGGGTTGTTGCCCTCCTACTGCCTCCTCCACGTCTCCTGATGTACTGGCCTGTCTCCTGGTAGCGCCTCCATGCTCTGGACACTACGCTGACAGACACAGCAAACCTTCTTGCCACAGCTCGCATTGATGTGCCATCCTGGATGAGCTGCACTACCTGAGCCACTTGTGTGGGTTGTAGACTCCGTCTCATGCTACCACTAGAGTGAAAGCACCGCCAGCATTCAAAAGTGACCAAAACATCAGCCAGGAAGCATAGGAACTGAGAAGTGGTCTGTGGTCACCACCTGCAGAACCACTCCTTTATTGGGAGTGTCTTGCTAATTGCCTATAATTTCCACCTTTTGTCTATTCCATTTGCACAACAGCATGTGAAATTTATTGTCAATCAGTGTTGCTTCCTAAGTGGACAGTTTGATTTCACAGAAGTGTGATTGACTTGGAGTTACATTGTGTTGTTTAAGTGTTCCCTTTATTTTTTTGAGCAGTGTATATATTGCTAATCTATAGTCCAGGACCCTATAAATGTAGTGGGGGAGGGGTCTTATAGCCCTTCCCCTTCTAATAATACAACATAAGCATAATCAATTGTTATAATACATCAAACATTTGGTGCAGCCCCTATCATGACCCCAAGTTGACCCCATCAGTAGAAATTTAGCTGAGTTTTGATCTCTCTCTCTCTCTCTCCCACCTTCTGGCCTCTCCCTCCTTTCCTCTCTCCTGCACTCTAGTGATAATTTGGGAATCTTGTAGAAACATTGTCCTAATTACATGGGGCTTAGCACACGCTGTCCCCTCTATCCAGCAGCCCTTCCACCACAGTCCCAGAGGGGACCGGTCACCTGTGGCCGCCATGCGCTGGGTTACCCCCATACCCACACCACCGTCACTCTGACTAATTTCATCTTAGTACAGTGCTGTCAGACATCTCCCCTGTCTCGGGGCTTGTAATCGATTAGCTGAATGACTCTATACTACAGGAGCAGCCAGCTGCCTGCCAGGCAGACGGGGATTGGGCCAAACTGACAGTTTAAAGGACAAGTTTACCCCAAATCCAGAAAACAATGAATTTCTGAATCATGAATTCACTGGCAACGGAGCAGAGCGAGGCATGCATGTTACAACATCATGAGTCGTGTGACCTGTTTTTGCAGCTCATTCAGTACAGCACTGGAATCACAGCTAGCGAACACGACTACAGTAGAACCAAGCCTGTTCAGTTCCCAGAGTAGAGTAGATATAACGTTAAATTGAACCCTGGCTCACTCATGTAGTGTCACATGACCATGGTAATATACTGTTGGTATGGAGGACCCGCAGTAACTGTATAGCTGGGATTGTTGATGATGATACACACTAAGGACTGTAATAAAAATGTAATTATACTGCACATCATATCTATGTATGTTTATAACAAAAAAAGACAATAACAAATCAATAATTGTTATAAGAATGGTTAAGGGCATTCATACTATCTGGTGAAGGTGTGATGGGGCGGTAATAATAATAATACAAGTCATATTATTGACTATAGCATTTTCCATGTAATGTGCACTGCAGGGACTAGAGCAATGCATTGTCTATATATTATATACTGTACAATGCATTGTCTATGTATTATATACTGTACAATGCATTGTTGAAGATCTAAGCAATTGAATGAGGTAGCTGTTACTGGTCAACTAATGGGTGTGTGGGTGTTTGTTTACAGCACTGTTGTTCTAAAGGCGGGCGGACGACAAAGTAGTCAGCTAAGGTGATCTTTCTGTCTGTGTACACAAATCTACAGTCTCAGAGATAACTCTGGTTGAACTTAGTCATGTCATGCATTTCCATTAACAACTTGTAAGTACATCAGGAGCATTAGGCCTGCCCATAAATACACATTCCAATCAGATATCTACGCCTGTAGAACATAAGTACACTGAACAATATAAACCCAACAAGCAACAATTTCAAAGATTAATTTAAGGAAATCAGTCAATTGAAATACATTCATTAGGCCCTAATCTATGGATTTCACATGACTGGGAAAACAGATATGCATTTGTTGGTCACAGATACCTTGAAAAAAAAGGTAGGTCCGTGGATCAGAAAACCAGTCAGTATCTGGTGTGACCACCATGCCTCATGCAGCCTGACTCGTCCTTCACATAGAGTAGATCAGGCTGTTGATTGTGGCCTGTGGAATGTTGTCCCACTCCTTTTCAATGGCTGTGCGAAGTTGCTGGATATTGGTGGGAACAAGCTGTCATACATGTCGATCCAGAGCATTACAAACATGCTCAATGGGTGGCATGCCTGGTGAGTATGCAGGCCATGGAAGAACTGGGAAATGTTCAGCTTCCAGGAATTGTGTACAGATCCTTGCGACATGGGGCCATGCATTATCATGCTGAAACAGTGATGGTGGCGGATGAATGGCACGACAATGGGCCTCAGGATCCCATCACGGTATCTTTGTGCATTCAAATCGCCATTTATAAAATGCAATTGTGTTCATTGTCCGTAGCTTATGCCTGCTCATACCATAACCCCACCGCCACCATGGTGCACTCTGTTCACAACGTTGACATCAGTAAACCGCTTGCCTACATTACTTGCCTACTTGAGACATCTGTGGCATTATGTTGTGTGAAAAAACTGCACATTTTAGAGTGGCCTTTAATTGTCCCAAGCACAAGATGCACCTGTGTAATGATCATGCTGTTTAATCAGCTTCTTGATATGCTCAATGGTGACCCGTCATTTAGGGCAGGGGGAGAACCCCACCTGTTTTGTGACCCAAATTATTACAAACAATTTTTTGGGGGGGCTTGCATGTTATTTTGGCATTAATACGTGTCACATATCAGTTTGCAAACAATGTAAAAATATATATATATACAATTGAGGTAATAAAGCCGCTTACAACCATGGTCTTTTTTTTGTTTTCTTGAGTAAGGCAGCTCCAAAATGCAGGTGTTTCAGCCTACAGTAGCTCAGTGCTTTCTGTGGTGGTGGGGCGGGCCAGCAGAAAATAGGAGCATTGCGCCGTGATTGGCCCAGTATTCTGTCACTCTTTGGGACCTTGCGCAATCGCCTAGCTTCAGTCCTTTAGTAACGGTAGACATCCAAAATGTCAGCCCTTTGGGTCCTACCATAGAGTTATATTATAATTGCCTTTCCAAGAAGGCTCAAGGTCATTGGCCACAGAAATGACGTCAAATCATGTTATATGTACAGTAGCTTTGATTGGACTGATCATGTCAACATCATACTTTCACAATCCTAGCTAGCAGTCATCATCGTGAATCAAGTCTGCTGGCAAATTCTTTTTAATCCTTGTCATATGAAGAGAAATAATGAAGAGAAAATATAGATAAAATGTATCGATGCTCATCGGCCATTGGACATAAGCATTACACAACAAGTTGGAAATCGCAAATTCAACAATGAGATGTTTGGGAGGAATCGATGACAGTGGCTAACCGCAAGCATTGCAACTGGGAAGTCAGACTGGGAAAATACATTTTGAACGGTCATCCAATTGTAAATCTTTTTCTTTGATGACAAAATTTGCCAACGAAGGACTTAACAAGGTGAGTCCAAAATGTCTTATACTGTATTCTGCTGCAAAAATGATGTAATATGCCAGGGAGATATGGTCAGCCATATCAGCTATGTCTTTTTAAAGGCAGTAAACAAGGCTAAATGAATTGTTTCGCTGCCAGACAAGGCTCCGCTGATAACCAGGTGTAGTGGTGGTAAGGATTCACTCCTTGGTGCTGAAAAGAAAGCTCTGCTGTTGGGACAGCTTTATGTAGGCCCTAAGAGTTTATGGGCACTGTTTGTCACTGTTATAGTGCAATGAATGTATTGTTTAGTGTTGTGTTGTGGCTTTGCTGGCATGCATCTTAACAGTTTTTGTGGGGGAGTTTGCCCCACCAAGATTTACATGCTAAAATCGCCACTGGATATGCCACACGTGTCAGGTGGATGGATTGTCTTGGCAAATGAGAAATTCTCACTAACAGAGATGTAAACAAATCTGTGCACAACATTTGAGAGAAATAAGATTGTTGTACATATGGAACATTTCTGGGATCTTTTATTTAAACTCATGAAATATGGGACCAACAGACCAACATGCGTTTATATTTTTGTTCAGTGTAATTTACAAACTAAAATGCCTGGATCATTAGGAGGGGAATGAAAGAGACTGATACATCGAAGAAGATGTGAGTAGGCTGGGCGAGAGGAGAGAGCCAACAGAAAGTCCACTTTAGAAAGTGTCCACAGAATTGATTTAATAAGTTTAATGTGTGCATTAATGTGGGACTATTACTGGTCCTAAGCTCCAGTGATGATATTTGTTTGACTGGCAAAATACTGCTCTTTAGAATGAGTGCATTAACGATAAAATTGCAGAGAAAATACTATTACAACTTATTGCTGGTAAATTGGAACCAAACGTTGTCTGTATTTAAATTATTAGTTACCCCAAGAAATAAAGAGATTTTGTACAGGCTCAATCGCAGAGAGAGAGAGATGAAAAACCGGTTTATTACGCCCTGAGAAACCCAAAGCCGTTCTTTTGTGTTTATATTCAGTCATTTTCAAGTGACTGTCAATGAAGTACTTTCTTTCTTTTTCCATTGGGTTTGGGTTCCTCAGGCTTTTCCTGTCCAAGGTAAGACAAAATAATCATCATGCATCTTGTATGGAGTTGTGTCATTTCGCAATTACTGTTTGGGTTTTACTTTTTAATCTACCCCGCCTACCACCGACATATTATGTCAACAGAGACTAACATTGAACGACAACATGGGTAGATAACCATTCACCTTCACACTGCTGGAGACGGGATATTTGTCATCTGTTCCCTTTGACCAGGGGTGAAATACTACTCTGATTGTAGCGGAGGTGAGTCAGACTCAGGGGTCCTGTGTAAGATGTTATTTTAAGATGTTACTTTCTTCAAGAATGTTTGAAATAATAAAAGAAATGAATGAAAATAATAGATTCAATTATTTGGCTACAGTATGTCTAGTTGAGGAAAGGGAGGGAGCTCTAGCTTTTTGTTATGGGCCTGGGCCCTATCCTGATGAGGAGAGGTGATACCTGGGCCCTATCCTGATGAGGAGAGGTGATACCTGGGCCCTATCCTGATGAGGAGAGGTGATACCTGGGCCCTATCCTGATGAGGAGAGGTGATACCTGGGCCCTATCCTGATGAGGAGAGGTGATACCTGGGCCCTATCCTGATGAGGAGAGGTGATACCTGGGCCCTATCCTGATGAGGAGAGGTGATACCTGGGCCCTATCCTGATGAGGAGAGGTGATACCTGGGCCCTATCCTGATGAGGATAGGTGATAACTGGGCCCTATCCTGATGAGGAGAGGTGATACCTGGGCCCTATCCTGATGAGGAGAGGTGATACCTGGGCCCTATCCTGATGATTAGAAGTGATACCTGGGCCTGGGCCTGGGCCCTATCCTGATGAGGAGAGGTGATACCTGGGACCAGTAAAACTGGCCTTCTTAGACTAGTTGAGTATCAGGAGCATCAGCGTTTGCGGGTTCGATTACAGCTCAAAATGGCCAGAAACAAAGAACTTTCTTCTGAAACTCGTCAGTCTATTCTTGTTCTGAGAAATGAAGGCTATTCCATGCGAGAAATTACAAAGAAACTGAAGATCTCGTACAATGCTTTGTACTACTGCCTTCACAGAACAGTGCAAACTGGCCCTAACCAGAATAGAAAGAGGAGTGGAAGGCCCCGGTGCACAACTAGGCAAGAGGACAAGTACATTAGAGTGTCTAGTTTGAAGGAAGGCTATCACTCCATTTTACAACGCCATGCCATACCCTGTGGACGGCACTTAATTGGAGCCAATTTCCTCCTTCAACAGGACAATTACCCAAAGGACAGCCCAAAACTATGCAAGAACTATTTAGGGAAGAAGCAGTCAGCTGGTATTCTGTCTATAATGGAGTGGCCAGCACAGTCACTGGATCTCAACCCTATTGTGCTGTTGTGGGAGCAGCTTGACCGTATGGTATGTAAGAAGTGCACATCAAGCCAATCCAACTTGTGGGAGGTGCTTCAGGAAGCATGGAGTGAAATCTCTTCAGATTACCTCAACAAATTGACAACTAGATTGCCAAAAATCTGCAAGGCTGTAATTTCTGCAAATGGAGGATTCTTTGATGAAAGCAATGTTTGAAGGACACAATTATTATTTCAATTAAAAATCATTATTTATAACCTTGTGTCACGACTCCTACCGAAGGTGGCGCCACTTCCTGTTCGGGCGGCGCTTGGCGGTCGTCGTCACCGGTCTACTAGCTGCCACTGATCCCTTTTCCCTTGGTTTTGTCTTATTGGTTTCACCTGTTTCTTGTTTAGGTTTTTAGTTGGGCTATTTAAGCCGGTAGGCCCGCCTGCTCTTTGTGCGGGCTTATTTTTCCACTGTGTTTATGTGTGGCAGTGTGTTTCGTGTTGGGTTTTTCTCCAGGCTAGTTAGGTCCTGTTTTTGGGCAAATCGTGGTTGTGCGCCCGGCATTTTGGCGTGTGCGATTTTCCTTGTGCTGTAATAAAAGCACTATTCTGTACCTTCAGCTTCCTGCGCCTGACTCTGCACCCACTACGCCTGAGTGCGTCACACCTTGTCAACGCCGTGACAATATTTCCTATTCAATTTGCAACACATTTCATGTATGTTTTCATGGAAAACAAGGACATTTCTAAGTGACCCCAAACTTTTGAACTGTAGTGTAGTCAGAAGTTTACATACACCTTGCCAAATACATTTAAACTCAGTTTTTCACAATTCCTGACATTTATTCCTAGTAAAAATTCCCTGTCTTAGGTCAGTTAGGATCACCACTTTATTTTAAGAATGTGAATGTCAGAATAATAGCAGAGAGCATGATTTATTTCATATTTGATTTCTTTCATCACATTCCCAGTGGGTCAGAAGTGTACATACACTCAATTAGTATTTGGTAGCATTGCCTAGGATTGAGGTCAGGGCTTTGTGATGGCCACTCCAAAACCTTGACTTTGTTGTCCTTAAGCCAATTTGACACAACTTTGGAAGTATGCTTGGGGTCATTGTCCATTTGGAAGACACATTTTCGACCAAGCTTTAACTTCCTGACTGATGTCTTGAGATGTGGCTTCAATATATCCACATCATTTTCCTCCCTCATGATGCCATCTATTTTGTGAAGTGCACTAGTCCCTCCTGCAACAAAGCACCCCACAACATGATGCCCCCGTGCTTCAGGGTTGGGATGGTGTTCTTCGGCTTGCAAGCCTCCCCCTTTTTCCTCCAAACATAACGATGGTCATTATGGCCAAACAGTTCTATTTTTGTTTCATCAGACCAGAGGACATTTCTCCAAAAAGTACGATATTTGTTCCCATGTGCAGTTGCAAACCATAGTCTGGCTTTTTTTGGGCGGTTTTGGAGCAGTGTTTTCTTCCTTGCTGAGCAGGCGTTCAGGTTATGTCGATATAGGACTCGTTTTACTGTGGATATAGAAACTTTTGTACCTGTTTCCTCCAGCATCTTCACAAGGTCCTTTGCTGTTGTTCTGGGATTGATTTGCACTTTTCGCACCAAAGTACGTTCATCTCTAGGAGACAGAACGTGTCTCCTTCCTGAGCGGTATGACGGCTGCGTGGTCCCATGGTGTTTATACTTGCGTGCTATTGTTTGTACAGATGAACGTGGTACCTTCAGGCGTCTGCAAAATGCTCCCAAGGATGAACCAGACTTGTGGAGGTCTACAATTTCTTTCTGAGGTCTTGGTTGATTTCTTTTGATTTTCCCATGATGTCAAGCAAAGAGGCACTGAGTTTGAAGGTAGGCCTTGAAATACATCCACAGGTACACCTACAATTGACTCAAATTATGTCAATTAGCCTATCAGAAACTTCTAAAGCCATGACATAATTTTCTGGAATTTTCCAAGCTGTTTAAAGGCACAGTCAACTTAGTGTATGTAATCTTCTGACCCACTGGAATTGTGATACAGTGAATTATAAGTGAAATAATCTGTCTGCAAACAATTGTTGGAAAAATTACTTGTGTCATGCACAAAGTAGATGCCAAAACTATAGTTTGTTAACAAGAAATTTGTGGAGTGGTTGAAAAACGTGTTTTAATGACTCCAACCTAAGTGTATGTAAACTTCCGACTTCAACTATATATATATATATATATATATATATATATATATATATATATATATATATATACACACACACAGTACCAGTCAAAAGTTTGAACACACCTACTTATTCAAGGGTTTTTCTTTATTTTTACTATTTTCTACATTGTAGAATAATAGTGAAGACATCAAAACTATGAAATAACACATATGGAATCATGTTGTCACCCAAAAAGTAGCCACCCTTTGCCTTTGTCAAGGGATGACACTGGAGAGGAGAAGCAAGTACGGGGAGTCAAACATTTAACAGGGAACGGACATAGAACGAGACAGGAACAGCGTCAGCACACGGGTAACACAGACAAATGACAATCAATGCAGCAGCGGGGAACAGAGCTGGGGAACTGACAAATATAGGGGTAATAAACATGTGATTGGGTGAGTCCAGGTGAGTCCAATATTGCTGATGCGTGTGACGAGGGAAGGCAGGTGTGCGTAAATGATGGTGTCAGGAGTGTGTAATGCAGGGCAGCCTGGCGCCCTGGTGACAGCCTTGATGACAGCTTTGTACACTTTTGGCATTCTCTCAACTAGCTTCATGAGGAATGCTTTTCCAACAGTCTTGAAGGAGTTCCCACATATGCCGAGAACTTTTTGGCTGTTTTTCCTTCACTCTGCGGTCCAACTCATCAATATATATGTATATACTGTAATTCTGCAGCAATAGTGCATCCTTTGTCCCATGCAAACCCTGCATGATGTCAAAATGTATGTATGTCTTTGTGAATGGCATCATTTCACTTTTGCCATGACTTTATGACACATACTAAGGGGATTTTTATCTGCACCAAAACTAGACTGAGAGGGTTGCATTACACAGAGAGCCTACAGAAAACTGTTTAACATCCAAAGCCATGCAAATTCCAGCAGACCAGTTGGCTAGGCTACAGACAAAAAATAACAAACCACTCGTTGACAGAGCTTAATTACGGGACCTGCATAATTTGAAAATGCCATTGCACCCAAAACAATTATAATACAAAAAGTTGAAAATCAAACTGCTGCCTTGATGTTGATAGGATTTAATGGCATCAGCTCCTTTACAGCGTTAGAGAGTGTCTTTCTGGCATATCGTTGCCACGACGCAGAGAGGAGATGCAGAAATGAACACTGATCACTGTTGCGTTAAACCAAATCAGAGGATGTACGCGGAGAGGAAAAAGGAGGGGTTGATATTCTAGTTGTGACGATTAGACTGCTGTTCTCTCAGTTCTCTCAGTCTGCTAAGAGGCATCTCCTTCACAGATGAAACCCCAGAACAAGTCGTCGGAGAAGAAAATAAATCTGTTATTAATCAGGAGAACATGCTCCTCCTGACCTCAGCTAAACAATGGGGATCAACACCTCTAAATAGAGGGTGTAGAAGACTTCTCCAGACGCTCACATCTTTCTTCTTCATCAGTAATTGGCTTGGTGTGTTGTTCTGAGAGTACAAAGTGGTACAGGACTATACAGTATATGCATCCTAAATGGCACACTATCCCCTATATAGTGCACTACTTTTGACCAGGGCCCATAGGGTTTAGGTTAACTGTATGCCACTACAGTATATAGGGAACAGGGTGCCATTTGGGAAATGCACAATGATATTATTGGCATCGTCCGTTTAGCCTCGTCTAATGTCACAGAATACATGAACACATATACATATCTAACCCTACATCTAGGTTGTGATGTCTGGAAAAAAGTACAGTATGTTTTTTCTTCTTTCTCTCTTCCAAGGTTTAATTTGAGTTGGACTATTTTAGTCATTAAAACGTGGCTTACAAATTTATGTGGGGAATTCAAAGTAGCGAACACTCAGCATCAACATGCTAGTCACTTGTGGCGAAGGATGTGGCTTCCTCAACTGTCTACCTGTTCGTCCATCTCCCCACTGTGGCCTTTCAGAAGGGCTACTGGTACTCACTCCTCCCTGCCTGACTCACACCAACATGTCCCTGGGTGATGCTCTCTCCTCTCCCTGCCTGACTCACACCAACATGTCCCTGGGTGATGCTCTCTCCTCTCCTCTCCCTGCCTGACTCACACCAACATGTCCCTGGGTGATGCTCTCTCCTCTCCTCTCCCTGCCTGACTCACACCAACATGTCCCTGGGTGATGCTCTCTCCTCTCCTCTCCCTGCCTGACTCACACCAACATGTCCCTGGGTGATGCTCTCTCCTCTCCTCTCCTCTCTCTGCCTGACTCACACCAACATGTCCCTGGGTGATGCTCTCTCCTCTCCTCTCCTCTCTCTGCCTGACTCCAACACATCCCTGGTTGACATTGATGCTGCCATGTCGAGGCTATGCTGGCGAGGCCACTCCGAGTCCAATGCCCTATATAGTGCACTACTTTTGACAAGACCCATAGGGAATGTAGGGAATAGGGTGCCATTTAGGATGCATTCCCAATGTGCTTTGCCTCCGCCACCGGCCTTGTTATCACTACTCATTGGAGGGCAGGTGCAGTCAATTCACCTTTGTCCTCTTTCTTAATCTGCACGGGTCGAATAATATCAACACCACAACATTTTAGCGAGAGAGAGAGAGAGAGAAAGAAAGAGAGAGAGAGAAAATGCTTTCAGAGAGGGCTGTTATCAGAGAGGGACTTATTATAGATATTAATAAATGAAGCTGGTGACCGAAAACTGTTAGTCATGCTTTGAGATGGCAATAGCTAAATGCTTCACGCATGAATTGGCTGGTTTTTCAGACCCCTGCCAATGTATTTTCTATCTCCACCCGCATCCCCCACCAACTCCCCCCGGTGTATGCTCTTTAAATTGTAGAAATCCATTGGTTTCAATATGAGGGTCTTTGAGACAGCAAGCAAACAGAGTGTTTAAACCCTGGCTATTGAGGTGCAGAAAATGGTGCGATTAAATTGGATGATTAAGGGAGTCATTTGTGTCCTGAATGATTGGGAGGAACCGTCACAAACACTTCAGGGGCCAGAACCCTCTCTGACCTTCCCCTGACATACATAGCTCTCTCTCTCTCTCTCTCTCTCTCTCTCTCTCTCTCTCTCTCTCTCTCTCTCTCTCTCTCTCTCTCTCTCTCTCTCTCTCTCTCTCTCTCTCTCTCTCTCTCTCTCTCTCTCTCTCTCTCTCTCTCTCTCTCTCTCTCTCTCTCTCTCTCTCTCTCTCTCTCTCTCTCTCTCTCTCTCTCTCTCTCTCTCTCTCTCTCTCTCTCTCTAGTATATCACAAAAGTGAGTACACCCCTCACATTTTTGTAAATATTTGAGTATATATTTTTATGTGACAACATTGAAGAAATGACACTTTGCTACATTGTAAAGTAGTGAGTGTACAGCTTGTATAACAGTGTAAATTTGTTGTCCCCTCAAAATAACTCAACACACAGCCATTAATGTCTAAACCGCTGGCAACAAAAGTGAGTACACCCCTAAGTGAAAATGTCCAAATTGGGCCCAATTAGCCATTTTCCCTCCCCGGTGTCATGTGAGTCATTAGTGTTACAAGGTCTCAGGTGTGAATGGGGAGCAGGTGTGTTAAATTTGGTGTCATCGCTCTCACACTCCCTCATACTGACTGGTCACTGGAAGTTCAACATGGCACCTCATGGCAAAGAACTCTCTTAGGATCTGAAAAGAAGAATTGTTGCTCTACATAAAGATGGCCTGGGCTATAAGAAGATTGCCAAGACCCTGAAACTGAGCTGCAGCACGGTGGCCAAGACCATACAGCGGTTTAACTGGACAGGTTCCACTCAGAACAGGCCTCGCCAACAGGCCTCGCCAAAGAAGTTGAGTGCATGTGCTCAGCGTCATATCCAGAGGTAGTCTTTGGGAAATAGACGTATGAGTGCTGCCAGCATTGCTGCAGAGGTTGAAGGTGTGGGGGGGTCAGCCTGTCAGTGCTCAGACCATACGCCGTACACTGCATCAAATTGGTCTGCATGGCTGTCGTCACAGAAGGAAGCCTCTTCTAAAGATGATGCACAAGAAAGCCAGCAAACAGTTTGCTGAAGACAAGCAGACCAAGGACATGGATTACTGGAACCATGTCCTGTGGTCTGATGAGACCAAGATACATTTATTTGGTTCAGATGGTGTCAAGCGTGTGTGGCGGCAACCAGGTGAGGAGTACAAAGACAAGTGTGTCTTGCCTACAGTCAAGCATGGTGGTGGGAGTGTCATGGTCTGGGGCTGCATGAGTACTGGGGAGCTACAGTTCATTGAGGGAACCATGAATGCCAACATGTACTGTGACATACTGAAGCAGAGCATGATCCCCTCCCTTCGGAGACTGGGCCGCAGGGCAGTATTCCAACATGATAATGACCCCAAACACACCTCCAAGACGACCACTGCCTTGCTAAAGAAGCTGAGGGTAAAGGTGATGGACTGGCCAAGTATGTCTCCAGACCTAAACCCTATTGAGCATCTGTGGGGCATCCTCAAACGGAAGGTGGAGGAGTGCAAGGTCTCTAACATCCACCAGCTCCGTGATGTCGTCATGGAGGAGTGGAAGAGGACTCCAGTGGCAACCTGTGAAGCTCTGGTGAACTCCATGCCCAAGAGGGTTAAGGCAGTGCTGGAAAATGATGGTGGCCACACAAAATATTGACACTTTGGGCCCAATTTGGACATTTTCCCTTAGGGGTGTACTCACTTTTGTTGCCAGCGGTTTAGACATTAATGGCTGTGTGTTGAGTTATTTTGAGGGGACAGCAAATTTACACTGTTATACAAGCTGTACACTCACTACTTTACATTGTAGCAAAGTGTCATTTCTTCAGTGTTGTCACATGAAAAGATATACTCAAATATTTACAAAAATGTGAGGGGTGTACTCACTTTTGTGATATACTATATATATATATATATATATATATATATATATATATATACTGTACATATTTCTCTACTCCCTCTCTGTTGTTTCCCCACCCCTCTTTCTCTTCCCCCCCTATCTCCTTCTCTCTTTTCACCCATCCATTAATGCATCAGTCAATGCTGGAGTTGATCTTTATCAGAGGGATAAATCAATAGTAACGGTGGTGAGAGAGAGCAGCCAACATGATTTAGTTGATATCCATTAAAGGTAGAGTGACGGACTGACTGGACCAGGGAGAAATCTGGGGAGAAATCAGGGGAGAAATCTGACCAGTCAAATGATATTGGCACTGTAATGTTTAAAAATAAACAATATCACAGAATAATTCTGGACATTTTGATTCATGCCAAGGGTTGAAAAGCTACCAAGACAACTTGGTTTAATGATTAAATGTATTACTGCTGCCTTAGTCAAGCCAATTACATTTGATTGGATACTTTCTTTGTTCAACGAGCTCTTTTCAAGTATTTTTTATGTACTGTCAAAGCAGGCTGAATATTGTAAACTAAATATTGGAAACCTCGTTATTGGCTGATTCATCAACAAGTCTAATAGACAATTATTTTCACGACTGTTATTGTCCTTGGGAAAAGGACCTTGGCTACTAGCCTCGTCCGAACCATCCGGGTCTCACCAGCTTCCATTCTGTTTCGCTACACATATAGTGAGATCAGAAGGCTACTAGCCTCGTCCGAACCATCCGGGTCTCACCAGCTTCCATTCTGTTTCGCTACACAGATAGTGAGATCAGAAGGCTACTAGCCTCGTCCGAACCATCCGGGTCTCACCAGCTTCCATTCTGTTTCGCTACACAGATAGTGAGATCAGAAGGCTACTAGCCTCGTCCGAACCATCCGGGTCTCACCAGCTTCCATTCTGTTTCGCTACACAGATAGTGAGATCAGAAGGCTACTAGCCTCGTCCGAACCATCCGGGTCTCACCAGCTTCCATTCTGTTTCGCTACACAGATAGTGAGATCAGAAGGCTGCTAGCCTCGTCCGAACCATCCGGGTCTCACCAGCTTCCATTCTGTTTCGCTACACAGATAGTGAGATCAGAAGGCTGCTAGCCTCGTCCGAACCATCCGGCTCTCACCAGCTTCCATTCTGTTTCGCTACACATACAGTGAGATCAGAAGGCTACTTTGCTACAGTAGAGAGTTGAGACCTTCATGGCTGGGCGATGTGAGAAGGCCATCTGAAGGCAGTGCTCTGCTCTTCTCTGGCCTCTATAGTGTAAACCCACGGAGGTGATTTGTACCACTTTGTGTGGGTATTAGCTGCAGCTGACTAAATGGCCAGTCACAACACTAGAAGAAAGCCTTTCCATATTCATTCCAACTGTCCCTCTGATTTATTTCTCCATTAATGGACCATTTGCAGAAGAGCAAATTACTGAGCCCGTCGACGCAAGGTGTAGTGCCTGGCTACATGAGCAACTGATGCAGCTACAGTAGGCTATGCATTGGAATAAAAATAAATACTTTTAAGGCTTAATTATTTTACAAGGGTCTCCAATTTTTTTAAATGAATAAAAACAAAATATACAGTAATCCCGTTGTGTAAAATACAAGTCACAAAAAGTCACTAAACGTACAAATACGCATATTATAAATACACACATTACACACACGTGTTACACACACACACACATACAGTTGAAGTCGGAAGTTTACATACACTTAGGTTGGAGTCATTAAAACTCGTTTTTCAACCAAAACTACAAACTATAGTTTTGGCAAGTCGGTTAGGATGCGTTCTGTCTCCTAGAGATGAATGTACTTTGGTGCGAAAAGTGCAAATCAATCCCAGAACAACAGCAAAGGACCTTGTGAAGATGCTGGAGGAAACAGGTGCAAAGGTTTCTATATCCACAGTAAAACGAGTCATATATCGACATAACCTGAAAGGCTATTCAGCAAGGAAGAAGCCACTGCTCCAAAACCGCCATAAAAAAGCCAGACTAGGGTTTGCAACTGCACATGGGGACAAAGATTGTACTTTTTGGAGAAATGTCCTCTGGTCTGATGAAACAAAAATAGAACTGTTTGGCCATAATGACCATCGTTATGTTTGGAGGAAAAAGGGGGAGGCTTGCAAGCCCAAGATCACCATCCCAACCGTGAAGCACAGGGGTGGCAGCATCATGTTGTGGGGGTGCTTTGCTGCAGGAGGGACTGGTGCACTTCACAAAATAGATGGCATCATGAGGGTGGAAAATGATGTGGATATATTGAAGCCACATCTCAAGACATTAGTCAGGAAGTTAAAGCTTGGTCGCAAATGGGTCTTCCAAATGGACAATGACACCAAGCATACTTCCAAAGTTGTGGCAAAATGGCTTAAGGACAACAAAGTCAGGGTTTTGGAGTGGCCATCACAAAGCCCTGACCTCAATCCAATAGAAAATGTGTGGGCAGAACTGAAAAAGCGTGTGCGAGCAAGGAGGCCTACAAACCTGACTCAGTTACATCAGCTCTGTCAGGAGGAATGGGCCAAAATTCACCCAACTAATTGTGGGAAGCTTGTGGAAGGCTACCCGAAACCTTTACCCCAGTGAAACAATTTAAAGGCAATGCTACCAAATACTAATTGAGTGTATGTAAACTTCTCAAATCTGAAATAAATCATTCTCTCTACTATTATTCTGACATTTTGTCACGTTCCTGACCTATTTCTGTTAGTTTATGTGTGTTAGTTGGTCAGGACGTGAGGTTGGGTGGGCATTCTATGTTTTCTGTTTCTGTGTTGGTTTTTGGGTTGCCTGGTATGGCTCTTAATTAGAGGCAGGTGTTTGGCGTTCCTCTAATTAAGAGTCATATTTAGGTAGGCGTTGTCACAGTGTTCGTGGTGGGTGATTGTCTTCCGTGTTTGTGTATGATGTTACACCATACGGGATTGTTTCGGTTTGTTCGTGCGTTTTTGTAGTAAGTACTTGTTCGTTCGTTCTGCGTGTGTTATGTCAGTTCGTCGTACTAAGTCTGTCTATTTTCGTTTTGTTATTTTGTTAGTTTATTCAAGTATAGTTTGTTTCGTTTTGTCTTATAAATAAAATTCATCATGTATTCACAACCCGCTGCGCCTTGGCTCGATCACTACTCCACCTCTTCTTATGAAGAGAGAGAGGAACGCCGTTACAGAATCACCCACCATACCAGAGCCAAGCAGCGGAGTCAACGGAGTAAGGGACAGGAAAACAAGGATTTCTGGACTTGGGAGCAGATATCGAATGGAGAAGGTCCCTGGGCTAAGGCAGTAGAGAATCGCCGCTCTCAGGAAGAGAGGGAGGCAGCTAAAGCCCAGGAGCGGTGGTTTGAGGAGGCAGCAAGGAGACGTGGCTGGAAGCCCGAAAAGCCATGGGAACAACTGGAGGCACTGAGGAGAGCAGAGGCTACCGGAGAGAGGAACCGGAGCTATGAGGGAACGCGTCTGGCACGGAAGCCCAAAAAGCCCGTAAGTAATTCCCAAAAATTTCTTGGGGGGGGGCTAGGAGGTAGTGGGCCAAGGGCA
Source organism: Salvelinus alpinus (assembly GCF_045679555.1). Taxonomy (NCBI): domain Eukaryota; kingdom Metazoa; phylum Chordata; class Actinopteri; order Salmoniformes; family Salmonidae; genus Salvelinus; species Salvelinus alpinus. Next base: position 19,095,543 of record NC_092119.1, read on the forward strand.
GGTAGGAGACCTGCGCCCACTTCCCAGGCTTACCGTGGAGAGCGGGAGTACGGGCAGGCGCCGTGTTACGCAGTAGAGCGCACGGTGTCTCCTGTACGAGTGCATAGCCCAGTGCGGGTTATTCCACCTCCCCGCACTGGTAGGGCTAGATTGGGTATTGAGCCAGGTGTCATGAGGCCGGCTCAACGCGTCTGGTCTCCAGTGCGTCTCCTCGGGCCGGCATACATGGCACCTGCCTTACGCATGGTTTCCCCGGTTCGCCTACATAGCCCGGTGCGGGTTATTCCACCTCCCCGCACTGGTCGGGCAACCGGGAGCATTCAACCAGGTAAGGTTGGGCAGGCTCAATGCTCAAGAGAGCCAGTACGCCTGCACGGTCCGGTATTTCCGGCGCCACCTCCCCGCCCCAGCCTAGTACCTACAGTGCCTACACTACGCACTAGGCTACCAGTGCGTCTCCTGAGCCCTGTTCCTCCTCTACGCACTCTCCCTGTAGTGCGTGTATCCAGTTCGGTGCCTCCAGTTCCGGCACCACGCACTAAGCCTCCTGTGCGTCTCCAGAGCCCTGTACACACTGTTTCTTCTCCCCCTACTAATCCTGATGTGCTTGCCCTCAGCCCGGTGTCACCAGTGCCGGTACCTCGCACCAGGTATAGAGTGGGCTTTGAGAGTCCAGTGTGCCCTGTCCCTGCTCCCCGCACTAGTATGAAGGTGCGTGTCCTTAGCCCGGTGCCTCCAGTTCCGGCACCACGCACCAGGTCTACAGTGCGCATTATCCGGCCAGAGCCATCCGTCTCCCCAGCGCCATCTGAGCCATCCGTCTCACCAGCGCCATCTGAGCCATCCGTCTCCCCAGCGCCATCTGAGCCATCCGTCTCCCCAGCGCCATCTGAGCCATCCGTCTCCCCAGCGCCGTCTGAGCCATCCGTCTGCAATGAGCCTGCAAAGCCGCCCGTCTGCCATGAGCCTGCAAAGCCGCCCGTCTGCCATGAGCCTACAGAGCCGTCCGCCAGACAGGAGCCGCTAGAGCCGCCCGCCAGACAGGAGCCGCTAGAGCCGTCCGTCAGACAGGATCTGCCAGAGCCGCCAACCAGACAGGATCTGCCAGAGCCGCCAACCAGACAGGATCTGCCAGAGCCGCCAACCAGACAGGATCTGCCAGAGCCGCCAACCAGACAGGATCTGCCAGAGCCGCCAGCGAGCCATGAGCGGCCAGAGCCGTCAGCCTGCCATGAGCGTCGAGAGCCGTCAGCCTGCCATGAGCGTCGAGAGCCGTCAGCCAGCCATGAGCGTCGAGAGCCGTCAGCCAGCCATGAGCGTCGAGAGCCGTCAGCCAGCCATGAGCGTCGAGAGCCGTCAGCCAGCCATGAGCGTCGAGAGCCGTCAGCCAGCCATGAGCGTCGAGAGCCGTCAGCCTGCCATGAGCGTCCAGATTCGTCAGTCAGCCATGAGCTGCCCTTCAGCCAGAAAAGGCTATATACCCAGAACTGCCCCTCAGTCCAGAGCTGTCTCTCTGTCCGGAGCTGCCTTTCAGTCCGGAGTTGCCCCTCTATCATGATCTCCCTCTCTATCTTGATCTACCTCTTTATTCTTATCTATCCCTCTGTCTGGTGCTATCCCTCTGTCTTGATCAATCTCTCTGTCCCGGTGCTGTCCCTATCAGTGATGTTACTAAGAAGATTTTGTGGGGGTAAAAGGAGGGTGGACATTCTTAGGGGGAGATGGAGGCTAGGATGGATTATGGTGGGGTGGGGACCTCGCCCGGAGCCTGAGCCACCACCGTGGTTAGATGCCCACCCAGACCCTCCCCTAGACTTTGTGCTGGTGCGCCCGGAGTTCGCACCTTATGGGGGGGGTTATGTCACGTTCCTGACCTATTTCTGTTAGTTTATGTGTGTTAGTTGGTCAGGACGTGAGGTTGGGTGGGCATTCTATGTTTTCTGTTTCTGTGTTGGTTTTTGGGTTGCCTGGTATGGCTCTTAATTAGAGGCAGGTGTTTGGCGTTCCTCTAATTAAGAGTCATATTTAGGTAGGCGTTGTCACAGTGTTCGTGGTGGGTGATTGTCTTCCGTGTCTATGTCAGAACGTTTGTAGCCTGTGTATGTGCACGACGTTTATTAGCTTCACGGTCGTTTTTGTTTTGGTTAGTTTGTAAGTGTTTTTTGTTTCGTTTTTTCCTTCTCCTCAATAAAAGGAAGATGGCTTATTTTCCAACTGCTGCGTTTTGGTCCGTCAATCCCCCACACGATCGTGACACATTTCACATTCTTAAAATAAAGTGGTGATCCTAACTGACCTAAGACAGGGACTTTTTACTAGGATTAAATGTCAGGAATTGTGAAAAACTGAGTTTAAATGTATTGGGCTAAGTTGTATGTAAACTTCCGACTTTAACTGTACATATGCAGACAGACAGACAGGCAGACAGACACACACAAGTGCAGTCTCATACTGCTAGTAAGCTACTGCCAACCTCTGCGTTGTCGTCTCCATTGATGAGTGAAATAGGCCATTAGTAACATAGTTCACAGAAGCAAACAGAGACTCTTCATTAAGAGAAAACATCCAAACATCTTAGTGATTTCATGTCCCAGTAAAAAAATCTTGTAAAAAGTAATGTTTTATTTAGAAAATGACTCATATTCAGCCACAGTGTTTTGTCTTCTCCTCATGTTCCATTTCATTGTAATCTGTTCAGGAATATAAACAAAGTGACTACACTCATTTCCATTAAACCACATTGTTCAACAACAACGCTTCCCGGAGCTGTTTGTGCCCACAAAAAAGTGTATAAGTAATTGTTTCCATGGCAATTACTTTATTTGGTTGTGCATACTAAAATAAATAAAGAAAATAACACAAACATGCCCACCAGCCTTCCGATGTAGCCAAAAGCAATTTCCTATTCTAAATGTAGTTATGCAAAGCCTATGGGCATCATCAGCATTTAGTAATTACTTTTATAATTACTGCTGTTTTTCTCACTGTCATTCAATTTTTCTTACACTGTGACTGGGGAATAGAACAGCTCACACTCACAGCTGGGCAAATTACTATCCATTTATTAAGTGGGAGAAATGTAGGAAGCTGTTTAGCCAATGCAGTACCTCTACTATAATACACTAAGCTTGTGTTGTTAGTAAAAAGCTGCAATTTTTCCAAAAGATGCATAAATGCCACATTTATTCTCTATGTCCTGAGTGTCCAATGTGATGCAAAAACACCATGACTAAGTCCCAAATGGCACCCTATTCCCTTTATAGTGCACTATTTTTAATTAGGGCCCATAGGGCTCTGGTCAAAAGTAGTGCACTATGTAGGGAACAGGGTGCCATTTGGGGTGTACTTATTAATCCCCTCATTACCAGCCACAGTGCGTGTGGCACAGTGGGCAAGAGGGAAAGTGCACTTTAATCAATGCCATCTTCAGCACCAACCTTCTTACCTTCAAAACAAACGACTTCACATGGATGGACTGGGCCTCTTAGGGATTACAGCTAGATCGCTCTGCCAGGCGGTCAAAGGCTTCAACCAGATAACGTGTTATAGTAGTTAATATTACCCTACCCCCTTGAAGGGTGGGTGGCACATTGGTAATATCCCACCAGCAGTGGCAATGGGAAGCAGTTCATTATTTGCTGGGAAAAGGCTGGTAAGATATCAATGGTGCTGGGTGGTGCAGGAGGGAGGGAGGGATGGATGGAGGGATGGAGGGTAGCATGCAGACACCTCAAGGTCAATGTGAAAAGTCACTGACAAAACAGTGTACCTTGGAGCAAGTACATGGGCTTTTGGCACTGATTCCATTCTTTTAATAGTTGCTTTACAGCTGAGTTAAAAAAGAAAAGACCAAGTGACAGGTACAACCCTTACGAGAAGTGCACAGTGATCCATTTTGTATTCATTATCAAAAAGAATGCACATCATTTCTCAAGCAAATTTGTTTAATATGTATGAACTGAATGTTTACGTATAACCCCTTAACAGTAGAAACGTCATATCCATTTGTTTTTCTTGCATTTCCTGATATAAGCCTTTTGTGTTGTAAAACATCAAAGTGGTAAACATATTGCCACTATGTGAAATAGGTTGTAATGGTTGGTCACAACAGAGGAAACGATCAGCGGGGAACAGAAGAAACAGCATATCTGAAAGCGCTGGATGGATCATAAGTACAGAAATGCCACTGCTGTGTCTCTTCTCTCTATAATTAACACAACTTAGACTTTGAGTCCAAAATGGCACCTTATTCCCTATGTAGTGCACTACTTTTAACCAGAAGGCCAGAGTCAAAATAGTGCACTACTTTTAACCAGAAGGCCCGAGTCAAAATAGTGCACTACTTTTTACCAGAGGGCCCGGGTCAAAATAATGCACTACATAAGGTGCCATTTGGAACTTAATGTGCAGGGTGCTGAGCCCATTCAGGGGACATCAAATAGTACAAGCTGACACATAGACCAAGAGACTAGAGAGCCTCTCTGGTTGGTCCCCCAATGAAGATGATGCTTGACCCCTAATCTAACGTAAGGCTACCAAACAACACTGTATTCAAGGGAGTTAAATGAGTCAGTTGCATGAATTGAAATTAATTCTGCCATCTTTCAGTGAAGAAATTCTCACCTTTTGTATTCCGATAGTAAATTATGCCCTACAAAAATGCAAAAATTCAGAGAACAAACAGGTAAACATTAAATGTACTGTATGCATAGTAAAACATGAATTGTGGAATGTCGTGGTGATGGAAGGAGGTCTCTTTTTTGGAGCCACCCGATTCTTGCGTCTGGCATTTTACTGACTCCTCTCTGTTCTGCTCTACTCTGCTCTGCTCCTCTCCTCACCTCACCTCTCTGCTCCTCTCCTCTCCTCTCTGCTCTTCTCTGCTCCTCTCCTCTCTGCTCCTCTCTGCTCCTCTCTGCTCCTCTCTGCTCCTCTCTGCTCCTCTCCGCTCCTCTCTGCTGCTCTCCTCTCCTCTCCGCTCCTTTCTGCTCCTCTCTGCTCCTCTCCTCTCTGCTCCACTCCTCTCTTCTCTGCTCCTCTCCTCTCTGCTCCACTCCTCTCCTCTCTGCTCCCCTCCTCTCCTCTCTGCTCCTCTCCTCACCTCTGCTCCACTCCTCTCCTCTCTGTTGCTCCTCTGCTCCTCTCCTCACTGCTCCTCTCCTCTCCTTTCTGCCTCTCTGCTCTGCTCTTCTCCTCTCTCTGCTCCAATCCTCTCCTCTCCTCTCTGCTCCTCTCCTCCCCTCTCTGCTCCACTCCTCCCCTCTCTGCTCCACTCCTCCCCTCTCTGCTCTGCTCTTCTCCTCTCTGCTCCAATCCTCTCTGCTCCTCTCCTCTCCTCTCTGCTCCTCTCCTCTCTGCTCCTCTCCTCCCCTCTCTGCTCCACTCCTCCCCTCTCTGCTCCACTCCTCGCTTCTCTGCTTATCTCTGCTCTTCTCCTCTCTGCTAAACTCCTCTCTGCTCCACTCCTCTCCTCTCTGCTCCTCTCCTCACCTCTCTGTTTCACGCCTCTCTGCTCCTCTCTGCTCTTCTCCTCTCTGCTAAACTCCTCTCTGCTCCACTCCTCTTCTCTCTGCTCCTCTCCTCGCCTCTGCTTTTCTCCTCTCTGCTCCACTCCTCTCCTCTCCTCTCTGCTCCGCATGCATGAATAATAATATGCCCAGGTGGCGGAGGGGTTGGAGGGGATGAGGAGGCGTCGCCAGCCTTCAAACAAGAGAAAGGTCACGCTTGTTTGTGCAGTGTCCTTCAACAGATGTGAACTGCCTCTGACAGAGACTAGCAAATTTCGGTTAAAACGCTCGGGAAAAAATTGTTGATGGGTCAATTACGGTAAAGGTCAATAGAAGGCAACGAGGAAGGAAAGAAGAGCGGCGAGAGAGGAGAGACTAAACTTATGATAATACATCAACAGCATTTGGAGAGAGAGAAGTGGAGGTCAAATTCCTTTAGCTCTGATGCCAGTACTATCGCCTATCATTTTTATTACATATCCGAGCAACCTATACTCAACTTTGTCACCTTGGTGTTGTATTCCATAGAATAGAGGCTGGTTTTAACTACGTTTGGCAACTCAGACAGACATCAGCGCCGTCCAAATGCCAGCTCCAAACCATGTTTTATTTTGAACAAAAATAGAATGATCATTTTCCCTAAGCAAAGATCCATTGCTAAAACCAGAGTGGATTTTCAAAACCGGCAGAGTGCTACTGAGATTTCCCTGAAGGTTACAATCATCAGGTATTAAGTAGACATGCATTGTCAAAAGTAGGCTCAGTTTTCTCCTCAGCAAATCTCCTATAATAACATATTCATGGTGACACCGACACGGGTCTTTATGTTAAGGCACAAGGCAAATTGATTGAGAGACTGTGTCTGCTAAATAAACTGGGCCGGCCATGAATCAGAAACAGTGTAACTCTGCTGCTGTATGAGGCTGGCTTTCATCTGTGTAGCACAAACAACTCTGAATTAAAAGGGCCTGGCCTCTCCCTCGTCTGATACTGTACAATAACACAGCATACCCTTCTCCCTCCTCCTGCATTACCATGCAGTGCATTGCTAAGCCTGGCTTGTGTGTGTGTGTGTGTGTGTGTGTGTGTGTGTGTGTGTGTGTGTGTGTGTGTGTGTGTGTGTGTGTGTGTGTGTGTGTGTGTGTGTGTGTGTGTGTGTGTGTGTGTGTGTGTGTGTGTGTGTGTGTGTGTGTGTGTGTGTGTGTGTGTGTGACATCTGTAAACCAATCAAAACGTATGACACCTCCACATCCTCTTCCAGTATCCATATCCTACCTACAGCCTCTATAGCCTGCTGTGTCTGGCAGGCTGGGAGCTGTGGAAGCGCCGGGTCAGGCTCATCTAACGTAGCCTATTCAGAAATAACACTGATTCATAGGCAGAGGGAGATGGTAAGCCGTCTCCATTAGCTACCGGCGATGCACAGCAACAAAAAGGATGGGATCAATACGCCGCTCTGTTCAGAATGAAGTGAAAATAAAATGTGGTGAGTTAGTGATTCAATTCAGACTGCCACTATCTGTCTGCCGATAGAAAGACAGGACATGCAGCAGAGGTGTAGTCAGTCATTCAAATATCCAAATGTAAAATGTTTCTGGTTCAAGGCCCCCCCAGCAGCATTGTATACTCATCTTTGATTGAATGCAAAGTGTAGGCTATAGGTCTTAGTTGTATCAGGAGGAAATCAAGCAGCCTTTTCCAATCCAAACCATTCAGCAGTATATATTTTCTAATTAAAATGCATGTGTCTCTTCAAAGCCAGACAACAATGATGCCATCTGGTGTGTGTGTGTGTGTGTGTGTGTGTGTATGTGTGTGTGTGTGTGTGTGTGTGTGTGTGTGTGTGTGTGTGTGTGTGTGTGTGTGTGTGTGTGTGTGTGTGTGTGTGTGTGTGTGTGTGTGTGTGTGTGTGTGTGTGTGTGTGTGTGTGTGTGTGTGTGTGTGTGTGTGTGTGTGTGTGTGTGTGTGTGTGTGTGTGTGTGTGTGTGTGTGTGTGTGTGTGTGTGTGTGTGTGTGTGTGTGTGTGTGTGTGTGTGTGTGTGTGTGTGTGTGTGTGTGTGTGTGTGTGTGTGTGTGTGTGCATGCCTCGGCAGAGCAAACAGCTCGCATTGACTGAACATTTCTGCAATTGACTTTAATCTTTACGGTCATTCCTACTCCAGCATACCCTATTAAAATATACAGAGCTGTATCGTCTTTAAGTGCACTGCACAAAGAACCAATTTCAAAGGCAAATTGGGTTACATTTTAAAATACTCAGAATTGCTGCATGTACTAGTAGGCTCAAAATGTATCAAAGTTAAATGTTTACATTTTCAATATGTGTGACCAGACCACAGGTGCCAGAGTTCCTAATTTCCCCTCCACTCTAACATTGAGTGTAGGCTTGTGTCCAGTAAAACATTAAAGGAATATATCTACTTACCAAGAGTCAGATTAACTTGTGGATACGATTTGTGTGTCTCTGTGTCCAGTATGAAGGAAGTTAGAGGTAGTTTCATGAGCCAATGCTAACTAGCGTTAGCCCAATGACTGGGAGTCTACAGGTACTGTAGTATATGCTACGCAGAGTCATATCTATGAGTTCATCTGACCCTGGGTAAGTAGAAAGATTTCTTAAATACCAGAATCTCGCAGAATCCCTTTAATCCTGTCATGGTCTACAGGAGTTTACGTTTTATAATATTAGAATTTACAGTATTACCTTAATATCACAGTATGTTAAAGCTCAGACAAAGAGAGATATCATCAATGTTTAGCTGGTAAAGTGAGAGAACCATTGATATAACCGTTTGGTACTGAACTACAGATATAGAATCTTAATTTGAGACAATTTGCTACAGCAGGAAAATAATCCTGCAGCAAAAGGACATGCCAATGATTATGTGGATTATAATTAATGGACATTTTTGTAGAGGTTGATATATCAAGTCTGAAATTTCAAAGTGAAAATTACAAACTTCAGATTTGTTTTTAAAACCTCAAAATACACTACACGTTTTACATTTCATGTGTTGAAGGAAAGTTCTCCTGCAACAGGGTGAATAAATTAAGATCCTACATCTGTAGACTGAACTGAACTAAATTGTGGGTAGCTGGACCATGGTGGTGAATGGAGCTTACCTTTGACGGAGGTGTTGGGCGGTGGGCCTTCCATGCGCAGGTTCCATGGCGGGTCCCCCTGGTTGGCAAAGTCTCTCATCTTAAGGTAGCTGATGGTGAGGCGGATGATGGAAGCCTTGTCCAGCTGGCTGGTGATGGCGCCGGGCAGGGGCAGCATCTTAGCCAGCTCATAGAACTCAAAGTTCTCCTTCCCCCGCCGCGAGCGAGCCGCATCCCGGGACTTCTCCTTCCTCAGAGCCTGCAACCTAGTGAGGAAAAGAGAAGAGACAGGAGTTAGGACTAGAGTTGTGTTCAGTAGGGATAAAACATTTAGAAACGTTTTGATACGTGTATGGGGAAATACTACCTCAACTCAGCAGTTAAGACCAGAGACATGTTCAGTGGGAAGCAAACATTTGAAGCAAGCAAGTAAGGACCTGGGTTCGACCAAGAAGCACAGAAATGTGTGGCATTCCATCATTCAATGCTAACACTACCATAAGCAGGTTAGCGAGAAAGCAAGACCAGGGACGTGTTAAGTAAGGAAAGTAAATGTTTTGAAACAGGGAGATACTTCCAGAACTTGTCGAATTAGAGTGCAGATTTTCATTTTCCATTGCTAAATGTTTTGCTAAGCCTTGACCAACTGAACATGACCCTGTACCCTCTGTCAGCTAAGACACCTGACTGTTGTCATACTGTGGCCTAAGTCTAGGTTACAGGGCTTTTGTACCAACCACACCAGCCCACAGTCAGTTGTGGCCATTAATGACTTTGCTCTACTCCAGTGGGAATGCTCACCACAATTGATTCAGTCATTGGAATTTAGAAGTGGGTCGAAGTTGTGATTAGCTTTGGCCTTGGGTCTCACGAGACAGCCTGCTGAATGACTTTCAGATTGCTGCCTTTTTCAAAGAAAGAGACTGCAATACGCCTAGATATTGCCATTCAGATAAATTTAATCAGCAAATGCTGTCAAGTGTAATGTCCACATGCTACAGTGCATGTGGGTATGGAAAGTTGTATTGTATTAATACTGTATTTGATATCAAGAATGTAGTTATTGATGTCAAACACAGGATTAATAAATGTTAAAATGGCTTTCCATATCTATACCAAAGTTTCCTCTCTCTCTCTCTCTCTCTCTCTCTCTCTCTCTCTCTCTCTCTCTCTCTCTCTCTCTCTCTCTCTCTCTCTCTCTCTCTCTCTCTCTCTCTCCTCTCTCTCTCTCTCCTCTCTCTTCTCTCTTTTCTCTCTCTCTCCTCTCTCTCTCTCATACTGCAGGTACATATTTATCAGATGTGTCACAATAGGATTAAAACAGATACCTGGGCATATATATATACTTTATTACTATATCCTACTGTATTTAGGTTTATGCTTATAAGTCCTTTACTTATCCAGCGGCAGTAGATCACATGACCTATTCAAGGATGCATGGTTGGTTATAGTCTATTGGTTCGCATCGTTCCAGTCAAACACTTCTGTCTGCTTTAGTCGCTGTATTATTTATTTCATATCAGATAACTCCAAGCAGACAGTTCCATTCTTCCATAACACAACTCCCAACTTTCCATGGCGTTCATCATCCCAAGCCATTTTGAATTAAGTTGGCAATAAATCACACAGGAACCTCTGGGTTCCCCACTGGCCGACAGCTAGATTAATTTTTTACCAGCACAAATACGAAATCAGTTCGAATGGACTTGAAAGATGAGGCAAGGCAGGGGTTTTTCCCCACGAAGATGAAAAATGACTGTTGGTGAAGAAAATAATTGTTCATTGTTTTGTCATTTACTTATCAGTGATTCAAGCTAAAAACAACATCATTAAGCCAACATGAAAACAGCCAGACAAGGCCCACCCACCCTCTGATAGATGTCGCTTACTTATAGAGTATATAGATTCAAAAGAAGATTTCAAAAATGAATTCATGCATTTAGAATTGCATGCAAGATTCAAATGACAATTCCCCAAGCACCACTTCCCACAACCTTCATTCAGCCAAAGACTGTCTTGTGGGTCACTAATGTCGTACTCATAGTTGTCAAAATCAATTTATGTTAGCTTTTGTGAGCATTAAGAGTGCAATAAGATCATTTCACTGCCAAATATAGATTAATCCTTTGCCTTTACATCTAGGTAGCAGATTGCCATTCTCGATCATGTCGACCGCTCCCCTGCAAGAAGAAAAGCACCATTTGATGGTCTACTGCTCAGACAATATATAAAGCTAGTTGTAATGGTTGTTTGGAGGCAAAGTGCAGCAGAGCTGCAGAATTTAATTTGTTCCACAAACCTGGAAAGCACTATGTCGGCCTGCCAAATATTTTTGCATGTGCCGGGGTTGTGTTACCTTAGTACAGCGGACAGACAGTACGTATCATGTTCTACCAGCGTAAATGTAACACTTTCTTTTATAAACATGACATTAAATCATGTTGTAGTTTAACATGAACCCCACAATGGCTTTTCAAGTGCCTTTCAGAAGACAGGGATGAGGTCACTAGCATTGGCTGTATTTGGTTTTGTTTCCAGGTTAACCAGAGGTCACAAAGGTTGTTCTGTGGTGCACTGCACACCACATACCGTACTTTCTGTTCTTCAACTTTATGTAGATTACTGTAAACAAAAATGATGTTATCTATTTTTTTCCTAGACTGTGAGCCGTCTCTCATAAGATAATCACTTACTAAATTGGTGACCAGCCCCATACATACCGCAACGTGTACTGTATGTCCCCATAGTCTGTATTATAAACTGGGTGGTTCGAGCCCAGAATGCTGATTGGCTGACAGCCATGGTATATCAGACCATATACCACGGGTATGACAAAACATTTCATTTTACTGTTCTAATTACATTGGTAACCAGTTTATAATAGCAATAAAGCACCTCGGGGGTTTGTGGTATATGGCCAATATCAATCCCAGAGCTAATACTATGCTGCTCCCACCAGTGTCAGCTGTCTAAAAAGAGACTGACCAGTGGTAGGGAGCACAAGCAGTCAGGGCTGGCGTTATGGGCGGGCCTTAGGGGCCCTGGCCTGCCCTAGCAAACCTTCTTGCCCATCCAAATAAAATACTTAAATATTGATCATTTATTTGAACGAGACGCACGCTGATAGAAAGACGCATCAGTCTCAGAGAAAGCATCCGAGCGAGAGAAAGTGCGCCTCTGTCTCAGTATGTATAGACCATGTGTCTGATGCTGTCTGGACCAAAAGAACCAGGAGAACCAGACAGCATGTCATACTATTCCTGGCCAGACAACCTCAGATACATGGGTTACATATAGTAAGACAGAGGGGCGCTGTTTCACTCGCTTGGATGCTTTCGTCAGTGAGATCATTTCAGTCACTTGCGAATTGAAGGAAAGTTGGAGGATGCACTGTTTGGATGCTGGAATTATTTTGGACGAACGTGCAAAGGTAATCTACTTTTTGAAGTGATTTCTTTGACAATCAAATGAAAACATCATGACTGTTTGTGTTCATGCCACATTAAAAGGTAATACATTTTTACAGTTAAATGATGGCTTTGCTATAAAACCCACACAAGAGCATGCACACATAGGAGGTCCCAGGGGAAAAACACGCCCCCTATGGAAATCAAATGCCTGTTCAACTGATTCATTCTGGCAAGCAGGACAGCTTCGAAATCTGGCATTACGCTTGAGTCCCAGAGAAGTGTGGTTATCAACAGGAAACGGGTCATTGCGTAGAGAGAACCATCTCTATCACCTACACTACTACAGTAAATCATCTGCTCCACAATGGAGGAACAACCAGACCACATTTTATTTGCATCATTTTTCAAACAATTCTCTGTATTCTCATTCGAAACCACACAAACCCACATCCATACACAAATCTCAATGACATAATGGAGAGAAACTCCATACTGGTGAATGTTTACTTGAGAATAGAATGCTTATGTCTCATAGAGACATGCCAGTGGGGAAATCAAGCAATGTGCGGGGTGGCTGATAGGGATCTGTGTGTAGGAATAGAAAGTCCCACACCTAGAAGAGACCCTAGAGTACAGTTAGCATTGTTAAAATGGAAAACGACTGAGAGGACGAGATTAGCGATATGAAATGTACACAGAACAGGCTATTTGTTCACTCCAGTAACAGGACTCCAAACACAGAGGAAGTCAGCATCCATTTGGAGTCCATTAGCTTTGACTTATATACTGAAGGCCTCACTTATAATATGAACATAATTATAATAATACAAACCAGACTAAACTTAATGCTAGTGTTGTTGCTTTGAATATCCTAAGCGGCTGGCAGCTTACAGTACCTAATGTCTTTCTTTAAGAAAAATCACAAGGTATGTTTAGATGTGCTTGTGCAGTAAACAAAAATAAAGCAGCTACAGGGTCATTGGCCAATGAAATGAATGGACATCTTTAATGGATGTGTCTAAGATATCGCTCTACTTAGCCAATCACTTACCGTTCAACTTCTGAGGACAAGGAGAATACATCAAGCGGCTGAAACGTGTGTGAATGATCATGTAGGACCGGAGCAATAGTTTTAATCAGTGTTGAAATGGCAGAGCAGAGAGCCCCCTCCTGAAGAAATGGATGACACCACTGATCAGGGGACTAAATGACAAAACCAATAAATTGCTTTTGTGACTCTCTGCTCTCCATGTAGCAATAAAGGGAAAGGGGGGGGGGGCACTCACTGCATTAGGTTATATTTCCCATGATAACAAATGATATCTCCTTAGTTACATAATTGAACTTCTCATCAACTTGGTCACACGGGGTCATCAAACCTGTCCAAACCCCCAGCAGACAATGAGGGGTTATAGAAAACAACACTGTTCAGGTTAGGTCTCACTCCACCCACTCTAAATACCACCAACACTGTTCAGGTTAGGCCTCACTCCACTCACTCTAAATACCACCAACACTGTTCAGGTTAGGCCTCACTCCACTCACTCTAAATACCACCAACACTGTTCAGGTTAGGCCTCACTCCACCCACTCTAAATATCACCACACTGTTCAGGTTAGGTCTCACTCCACCCACTCTAAATACCACCAACACTGTTCAGGTTAGGTCTCACTCCACCCACTCTAAATACCACCAACACTGTTCAGGTTAGGCCTCACTCCACTCACTCTAAATATCACCACACTGTTCAGGTTAGGTCTCACTCCACCCACTCTAAATACCACCAACACTGTTCAGGTTAGGCCTCACTCCACCCACTCTAAATACCACCAACACTGTTCAGGTTAGGTCTCACTCCCCCCACTCTAAATACCACCAACACTGTTCTGGTTAGGCCTCACTCCACTCACGCTAAATACCACCAACACTGTTCAGGTTAGGTCTCACTCCACTCACTCTAAATACCACCAACACTGTTCAGGTTAGGTCTCACTCCACTCACTCTAAATACCACCAACACTGTTCAGGTAAGGCCTCACTCCACTCACTCTAAATACCACCAACACTGTTCAGGTTAGGCCTCACTCCACTCACTCTAAATACAACCAACACTGTTCAGGTTAGACCTCACTCCACTCACTCTAAATACCACCAACACTGTTCAGGTTACGTCTCACTCCACTCACTCTAAATACCACCAACACTGTTCAGGGAAGGCCTCACTCCACTCACTCTAAATACCACCAACACTGTTCAGGTTAGGCCTCACTCCACTCACTCTAAATACAACCAACACTGTTCAGGTTAGGCCTCACTCCACTCACTCTAAATACCACCAACACTGTTCAGGTAAGGCCTCACTTCACTCACTCTAAATACCACCAACACTGTTTAGGTTCGTTCTCACTCCACTCACTCTAAATACCACCAACACTGTTCAGGTTAGGCCTCACTCCACTCACTCTAAATACCACCAACACTGTTCAGGTTAGGCCTCACTCCACTCACTCTGCATACCACCAACACTGTTCAGGTTAGGCCTCACTCCACTCACTCTAAATACCACCAACACTGTTCAGGTTAGGTCTCACTCCACTAACTCTAAATACCACCAACACTGTTCAGGTTAGGTCTCACTCCACTCACTCTAAATACCACCAACACTGTTCAGGTTAGGCCTCACTCCACTCACTCCAAATACCACCAACACTGTTCAGGTTAGGTCTCACTCCACTCACGCTAAATATCACCAACACTGTTCAGGTCAGGCCTCACTCCACTCACTCTAAATACCACCAACACTGTTCAGGTTAGGTCTCACTCCACTAACTCTAAATACCACCAACACTGTTCAGGTTAGGTCTCACTCCACTCACTCTAAATACCACCAACACTGTTCAGGTTAGGCCTCACTCCACTCACTCCAAATACCACCAACACTGTTCAGGTTAGGTCTCACTCCACTCACGCTAAATATCACCAACACTGTTCAGGTCAGGCCTCACTCCACTCACTCTAAATACCACCAACACTGTTCAGGTTAGGTCTCACTCCACCCACTCTAAATACCACCAACACTGTTCAGGTTAGGCCTCACTCCACTCACGCTAAATACCACCAACACTGTTCAGGTTAGGTCTCACTCCACTCACTCTAAATACCACCACACTGTTCAGGTTAGGCCTCACTCCACTCACTCTAAATACCACCAACACTGTTCAGGTTAGGTCTCACTCCACTCACGCTAAATACCACCAACACTGTTCAGGTTAGGTCTCGCTCAACTCACGCTAAATACCACCAACACTGTTCAGGTTAGGTCTCACTCCACCCACTCTAAATACCACCAACACTGTTCAGGTTAGGCCTCACTCCACTCACGCTAAATACCACCAACACTGTTCAGGTTAGGTCTCACTCCACTCACTCTAAATACCACCAACACTGTTCAGGTTAGGCCTCACTCCACTCACTCTAAATACCAACAACACTGTTCAGGTTAGGCCTCACTCATCTCACTCTAAATACCACCAACACTGTTCAGGTTAGGTCTCACTCCTCTCACTCTAAATACCACCAACACTGTTCAGGTTAGGTCTCACTCCACTCACGCTAAATACCACCAACACTGTTCAGGTTAGGTCTCACTCCACTCACTCTAAATACCACCACACTGTTCAGGTTAGGCCTCACTCCACTCACGCTAAATACCACCAACACTGTTCAGGTTAGGCCTCACTCCACTCACGCTAAATACCACCAACACTGTTCAGGTTAGGTCTCACTCCACTCACGCTAAATACCACCAACACTGTTCAGGTTAGGTCTCACTCCACTCACTCTAAATACCACCAACACTGTTCAGGTTAGGTCTCACTCCACTCACTCTAAATACCACCAACACTGTTCAGGTTAGGCCTCACTCCACTCACTCTAAATACCACCAACACTGTTCAGGTTAGGCCTCACTCCACTCACTCTAAATACCACCAACACTGTTCAGGTTAGGTCTCACTCCACTCACTCTAAATACCACCAACACTGTTCAGGTTAGGCCTCACTCCACCCACTCTAAATACCACCAACACTGTTCAGGTTAGGCCTCACTTCACTCACTCTAAATACCACCAACACTGTTCAGGTTAGGTCTCACTCCCCCCACTCTAAATACCACCAACACTGTTCAGGTTAGGTCTCACTCCACCCACTCTAAATACCACCAACACTGTTCAGGTTAGACCTCACTCCACTCACGCTAAATACCACCAACACTGTTCAGGTTAGGTCTCACTCCACTCACGCTAAATACCACCACAATGTTCAGGTTAGGCCTCACTCCACTCACTCTAAATACCACCACACTGTTCAGGTTAGGTCTCACTCCACTCACGCTAAATACCACCACACTGTTCAGGTTAGGCCTCACTCCACTCACTCTAAATACCACCAACACTGTTCAGGTTAGGTCCCACTCCACTCACTCTAAATACCACCAACACTGTTCTGGTTAGGCCTCACTCCACTCACGCTAAATACCACCAACACTGTTCAGGTTAGGTCTCACTCCACTCACTCTAAATACCACCAACACTGTTCAGGTTAGGTCTCACTCCACTCACTCTAAATACCACCAACACTGTTCAGGTAAGGCCTCACTCCACTCACTCTAAATACCACCAACACTGTTCAGGTTAGGCCTCACTCCACTCACTCTAAATACAACCAACACTGTTCAGGTTAGACCTCACTCCACTCACTCTAAATACCACCAACACTGTTCAGGTTAGGTCTCACTCCACTCACTCTAAATACCACCAACACTGTTCAGGGAAGGCCTCACTCCACTCACTCTAAATACCACCAACACTGTTCAGGTTAGGCCTCACTCCACTCACTCTAAATACAACCAACACTGTTCAGGTTAGGCCTCACTCCACTCACTCTAAATACCACCAACACTGTTCAGGTAAGGCCTCACTTCACTCACTCTAAATACCACCAACACTGTTTAGGTTCGTTCTCACTCCACTCACTCTAAATACCACCAACACTGTTCAGGTTAGGCCTCACTCCACTCACTCTAAATACCACCAACACTGTTCAGGTTAGGCCTCACTCCACTCACTCTGCATACCACCAACACTGTTCAGGTTAGGCCTCACTCCACTCACTCTAAATACCACCAACACTGTTCAGGTTAGGTCTCACTCCACTAACTCTAAATACCACCAACACTGTTCAGGTTAGGTCTCACTCCACTCACTCTAAATACCACCAACACTGTTCAGGTTAGGCCTCACTCCACTCACTCCAAATACCACCAACACTGTTCAGGTTAGGTCTCACTCCACTCACGCTAAATATCACCAACACTGTTCAGGTCAGGCCTCACTCCACTCACTCTAAATACCACCAACACTGTTCAGGTTAGGTCTCACTCCACCCACTCTAAATACCACCAACAATGTTCAGGTTAGGCCTCACTCCACTCACGCTAAATACCACCAACACTGTTCAGGTTAGGTCTCACTCCACTCACTCTAAATACCACCACACTGTTCAGGTTAGGCCTCACTCCACTCACTCTAAATACCACCAACACTGTTCAGGTTAGGTCTCACTCCACTCACGCTAAATACCACCAACACTGTTCAGGTTAGGTCTCGCTCCACTCACGCTAAATACCACCAACACTGTTCAGGTTAGGTCTCACTCCACCCACTCTAAATACCACCAACACTGTTCAGGTTAGGCCTCACTCCACTCACGCTAAATACCACCAACACTGTTCAGGTTAGGTCTCACTCCACTCACTCTAAATACCACCAACACTGTTCAGGTTAGGCCTCACTCCACTCACTCTAAATACCAACAACACTGTTCAGGTTAGGCCTCACTCATCTCACTCTAAATACACCAACACTGTTCAGGTTAGGCCTCACTCCACTCACTCTAAATACCACCAACACTGTTTAGGATCGTTCTCACTCCACTCACTCTAAATACCACCAACACTGTTCAGGTTAGGCCTCACTCCACTCACTCTAAATACCACCAACACTGTTCAGGTTAGGCCTCACTCCACTCACTCTACATACCACCAACACTGTTCAGGTTAGGCCTCACTCCACCCACTCTAAATACCACCAACACTGTTCAGGTTAGGTCTCACTCCACTAACTCTAAATACCACCACCAACACTGTTCAGGTTAGGTCTCACTCCACTCACTCTAAATACCACCAAAACTGTTCAGGTTAGGCCTCACTCCACTCACTCCAAATACCACCAACACTGTTCAGGTTAGGTCTCACTCCACTCACGCTAAATATCACCAACACTGTTCAGGTTAGGCCTCACTCCACTCACTCTAAATACCACCAACACTGTTCAGGTTAGGTCTCACTCCACCCACTCTAAATACCACCAACACTGTTCAGGTTAGGCCTCACTCCACTCACGCTAAATACCACCAACACTGTTCAGGTTAGGTCTCACTCCACTCACGCTAAATACCACCACACTGTTCAGGTTAGGCCTCACTCCACTCACTCTAAAAACCACCAACACTGTTCAGGTTAGGTCTCACTCCACTCACGCTAAATACCACCACACTGTTCAGGTTAGGCCTCACTCCACTCACTCTAAATATCACCAACACTGTTCAGGTTAGGTCTCACTCCACTCACTCTAAATACCACCAACACTGTTCAGGTTAGGCCTCACTCCACTCACGCTAAATACCACCAACACTGTTCAGGTTAGGCCTCACTCCACTCACGCTAAATACCACCAACACTGTTCAGGTTAGGTCTCACTCCACTCACTCTAAATACCACCAACACTGTTCAGGTTAGGTCTCACTCCACCCACTCTAAATACCACCAACACTGTTCAGGTTAGGCCTCACTCATCTCACTCTAAATACCACCAACACTGTTCAGGTTAGGCCTCACTCCACCCACTCTAAATACCACCAACACTGTTCAGGTTAGGTCTCACTCCACTCACGCTAAATACCACCAACACTGTTTAGGTTAGGTCTCACTCCACCCACTCGAAATACCACCAACACTGTTCAGGTTAGGCCTCACTCCACTCACTCTAAATACCACCAACACTGTTCAGGTTAGGCCTCACTCCACTCACTCTAAATACCACCACACTGTTCAGGTTAGGTCTCACTCCACTCACTCTAAATACCACCAACACTGTTCAGGTTAGGCCTCACTCCACTCACTCTAAATACCACCACACTGTTCAGGTTAGGCCTCACTCCACTCACTCTAAATACCACCAACACTGTTCAGGTTAGGCCTCACTCCTCTCACTCTAAATACCACCACACTGTTCAGGTTAGGCCTCACTCCACTCACTCTAAATACCACCAACACTGTTCAGGTTAGGCCTCACTCCACTCACTCTAAATACCACCAACACTGTTCAGGTTAGGCCTCACTCCACTCACTCTAAATACCACCAACACTGTTCAGGTTAGGTCTCACTCCACTCACTCTAAATACCACCAACACTGTTCAGGTTAGGCCTCACTCCACTCACTCTAAATACCACCAACACTGTTCAGGTTAGGCCTCACTCCACTCACTCTAAATACCACCAACACTGTTCTGGTTAGGTCTCACTTCACCCACTCTAAATACCACCAACACTGTTCTGGTTAGGCCTCACTCCACTCACTCTAAATACCACCAACACTGTTCTGGTTAGGCCTCACTCCACCCACTCCAAATACCACCAACACTGGACAAAACCAGGCCCCAGATTCACAAAGCGTCTCAGAGGAGTGCTGATATAGGCTCAGTTTAGCCTTTTAGATAATAATGAATAAGACTAAATGGACAGTGGAAGCCTGATCCTGGATCAGCAGTCTCAATCTGAGATGCTTTTGGAAGACAGACCCAGGTTGCAGAGGGGCGGCAAGGAGTTTCTAACTCAGCATTACATGCTACACTAAGATGCTTAGTGCTATCCGGAATCCTTGGGACGTCCCTACCCTAAACCCTAACCTTAACTTCTAGTTCCTCCCAAACCCGGATCCGGGAGCACCCCCCACAGTAAAAAAGCTGACTAGCATAGCCTAGCATAGCGTCACAAGTAAATACAAGCATCTAAATATCATTAAATCACAAGTCCAAGACACCAGATGAAAGATACAGATCTTGTGAATCCAGCCATCATTTCTGATTTTTAAAATGTTTTACAGGGAAGACACAATATGTAAATCTATTAGCTAACCACGTTAGCAAAAGACACCACTTTTTTTACTCCACCAGTTTTTTACTCCATCAGTAGCTATCACTAATTCGACTAAATAAAGATATATATAGCCACTAACCAAGAAACAACTTCATAAGATGACAGTCTGATAACATATTTATGGTATAGCATATGTTTTTTTAGAAAAATTTGCATTTTTCAGGTATAAATCATAGTTTACCATTGCAGCCACTATCACAAAACTCACCAAAGCGACTAGAATAACTACAGAGAGCAACGTGTATTACCTAATTACTCATCCTAAAACATTTCTTAAAAATACACAGCGTGCAGCAATTAAAAGACACAGATCTTGTGAATCCTGACAATATTTCAGATTTTCTAAGTGTTTTACAGCGAAAACACAATATATCGTTATATTAGCATACCACATGAGCTAACATCACCCCAGCATTGATTCAAGGCAAAAAGAGCGATAACGTTATCATCACCAAAATATATTAATTTTTTCACTAACCTTCTCAGAATTCTTCAGATGATAGTCCTGTAACATCATATTACACAATGCATATAGAGTTTGTTCGGAAATGTGCATATTTAGCATCACAAATCGTGGTTATGCAATGTAATCAGTCAAAACATGGCATGCATTCTGCCCGGCGCCATCTTGGAAAGGCACCTAAGTTTACGATTATTTATCGATTAGATTGACAAAAAAAATACAGGTTGGACAGCTAATGAAAGATGCATTAGTTATTAATGCAACCGCTGAGTTAAATTTTTTAAATTAACGTTACTAGACATACAGTGTGCGTTACAGCCAGACTAGTGCCGCAACAATGGCCGACAAATGCGTTTACATTTTTCCACATAAATACGGAATAAAATCATAAATAGCTCTTACTTTTGGACGAGCTTCCATCAGAATCTTGGGCAAGTTGTCCTTTGTCCAAAAGAATCGTTGCTTTGTTGTAAAACGTCCTCTTCAACTTCGGAACTAGCAGCTAACAATAGCTATGTCGCACAGACATGCCCAAATGGCCAAAGTGCAATACTAAGGAAATACCGAAAATAGCAATATACTCGCATAAATTGATATAACTCGGTTTAAAATAACTTCGTTATGATGTTTCTAACACCTATATCGAATTAAATTACAGACGGACATATCTAAGGCCGATAACTGAGCGTTTCAAAATGCTATCCTGAGGTCTTGCGTTGCGTAATGGCGGAAGTCGAAAAGAGAGCGCACTTCGTTCCTTGGGGCTTTATAAGCTCTGAGAAATACGTAGAGACTCCATTCCACTTCTCATTGGTTACTGACATCCAGGGGAAGGCGGGTGCAGTTCATTTCGATCCATAGGGCACACACAGAGCTTTAAACTGATCTGAGAACAGAGACAATTTTTCTGACCTTCGCATGTCCTGTCATGATTTTCGCTGTAGAAAGAGTTCTGGTTCACCCACAGACATAATAACGGTTTTAGAAACTAGAGATTGTTTTCCATCCAATAGTAATAATAATATGCATATTGTACGAGCAAGAATTGAGTATGAGGCAGTTTAATTTGGAGATGATATTTTCCAAAGTGGAAACAGCACCCCCTGTATTGAGAAAAGGTTTTAACCTTTACCCTTACCCTTAACCATAACCCTTATGTCACCCTAACCCTAACCTTCACCATTTTACATTTCAACTTCAATGGGGTAACGTCACAGTTGGGAAATCCCAAGGATCTCGGATAGCATGGATATCACTAAGATGTTCACAAAAAGTTTCCTGTATTTAAATAATAATAATTCAGATTCACTGTTTAATTCTTATGGCTGCAATCCCGTTAACGGGATCGATATGACAACAGCCAGTGAAAGTGCAGGGCGCCAAATTCAAACAACAGAAATCTCATATTTAAAATTCCTCAAACATACATGTATTTTATACCATTTTAAAGATAATCTTGTTGTTAATCCCACCAAAGTGTCACAAAAAACACAAATAGAGATAAAATGAATCAATAACCTTTGATGATCTTCATCAGATGACACTCATAGGACTTCATGTTACACAATACATACAATGGGGAGAACAAGTATTTGATACACTGCCGATTTTGCAGGTTTTCCTACTTACAAAGCATGTAGAGGTCTGTAATTTTTATCATAGGTACACTTCAACTGTGAGAGGTGGAATCTAAAACAAAAATCCAGAAAATCACATTGTATGATTTTTAAGTAATTCATTTTCATTTTATTGCATGACATAAGTATTTGATCACCTACCAACCAGTAAGAATTCCGGCTCTCACAGACCTGTTAGTTTTTCTTTAAGAAGCCCTCCTGTTCTCCACTCATTATCTGTATTAACTGCACCTGTTTGAACTCGTTACCTGTATAAAAGACACCTGTCCACACACTCAATCAAACAGACTCCAACCTCTCCACAATGGCCAAGACCAGAGAGCTGTGTAAGGACATCAGGGATAAAATTGTAGACCTGCACAAGGCTGGGATGGGCTACAGGACAATAGGCAAGCAGCTTGGTGAGAAGGCAACAACTGTTGGCGCAATTATTAGAAAATGGAAGAAGTTCAAGATGACGGTCAATCACCCTCGGTCTGGGGCTCCATGCAAGATGTCACCTCGTGGGGCATCAATGATCATGAGGAAGGTGAGGGATCAGCCCAGAACTACACGGCAGGACCTGGTCAATGACCTGAAGAGAGCTGGGACCACAGTCTCAAAGAAAACCATTAGTAACACACTACGCCGTCATGGATTAAAATCCTGCAGCGCACACAAGGTCCCCCTGCTCAAGCCAGCGCATGTCCAGGCCTGTCTGAAGTTTGCCAATGACCATCTGGATGATCCAGAGGAGGAATGGGAGAAGGTCATGTGGTCTGATGAGACAAAAATAGAGCTTTTTGGTCTAAACTCCACTCGCCGTGTTTGGAGGAAGAAGAAGGATGAGTACAACCCCAAGAACACCATCCCAACCGTGAAGCATGGAGGTGGAAACATCATTCTTTGGGGATGCTTTTCTGCAAATGGGACAGGACGACTGCACCGTATTGAGGGGAGGATGGATGGGGCCATGTATCGCGAGATCTTGGCCAACAACCTCCTTCCCTCAGTAAGAGCATTGAAGATGGGTCGTGGCTGGGTCTTCCAGCATGACAACGACCCAAAACACACAGCCAGGGCAACTAAGGAGTGGCTCTGTAAGAAGCATCTCAAGGTCCTGGAGTGGCCTAGCCAGTCTCCAGACCTGAACCCAATAGAAAATCTTTGAAGGGAGCTGAAAGTCCGTACTGCCCAGCGACAGCCCCGAAACTTGAAGGATCTGGAGAAGGTCTGTATGGAGGAGTGGGCCAAAATCCCTGCTGCAGTGTGTGCAAACCTGGTCAAGAACTACAGGAAACGTATGATCTCTGTAATTGCAAACAAAGGTTTCTGTACCAAATATTAAGTTCTGCTTTTCTGATGTATCAAATACTTATGTCATGCAATAAAATGCAAATTAATTACTTAAAAATCATACAATGTGATTTTCTGGATTTTTGTTTTATATTCCATCTCTCACAGTTGAAGTGTACCTATGATAAAAAATGACAGACCTCTACATGCTTTGTAAGTAGGAAAACCTGCAAAATCGGCAGTGTATCAAATACTTGTTCTCCCCACTGTATGTCTGTGATGTGTGTACGTCTGTGATGTGTGTACGTATGTGATGTGTGTATGTATGTGATATGTGTATGTCTATGATGTGTGTATGTCTGTGATGTGTGTGTGTCTGTGATGTCTGTGATGTCTATGATGTGTGTATGTCTGTGATGTGTGCATGTCTGTGATGTGTGTATGTGTGTATATATGTGATGTGTGTATGTCTGTGATGTGTGTATGTCTGTGATGTGTGTATATATGTGATGTGTGTGTGTCTGTGATGTGTGTATATATGTGATGTGTGTATGTCTGTGATGTGTGTATGTCTGTGATGTGTGTATGTCTGTGATGTGTGTATATATGTGATGTGTGTATGTATGGGATGTGTGTCTGTGATGTGTGTATGTATGTGATGTGTGTATGTATGTGATGTGTGTATGTATGTGATGTGTGTATGTCTGTGATGTGTGTATGTCTGTGATGTGTGTATGTCTGTGATGTGTGTATATATGTGATGTGTGTATGTATGTGATGTGTGTCTGTGATGTGTGTATGTCTGTGATGTGTGTATATATGTGATGTGTGTATGTATGTGATGTGTGTCTGTGATGTGTGTATATATGTGATGTGTGTATGTATGAGATATGTGTATGTCTATGATGTCTACTAACATCAAGGCGGTGACCCGTTCCTGTAGGTTCATGCTCTACAACATTCGCAGAGTACGACCCTGCCTCACACAGGAAGCGGCGCAGGTCCTAATCCAGGCACTTGTCATCTCCCGTCTGGACTACTGCAACTCGCTGTTGGCTGGGCTCCCTGCCTGTGCCATTAAACCCCTACAACTCATCCAGAACGCCGCAGCCCGTCTGGTGTTCAACCTTCCCAAGTTCTCTCACGTCACCCCGCTCCTCCGCTCTCTCCACTGGCTTCCAGTTGAAGCTCGCATCCGCTACAAGACCATGGTGCTTGCCTACGGAGCTGTGAGGGGAACGGCACCTCCGTACCTTCAGGCTCTGATCAGGCCCTACACCCAAACAAGGGCACTGCGTTCATCCACCTCTGGCCTGCTCGCCTCCCTACCTCTGAGGAAGTACAGCTCCCGCTCAGCCCAGTCAAAACTGTTCGCTGCTCTGGCACCCCAATGGTGGAACAAACTCCCCCACGACGCCAGGTCAGCGGAGTCAATCACCACCTTCCGGAAACACCTGAAACCCCACCTCTTTAAGGAATACCTAGGATAGGATAAAGTAATCCTTCTAACCCCCCCCCCCCCCCCCCCCTCCTTAAAAGAGTTAGATGCACTATTGTAAAGTGGTTGTTCCACTGGATATCATAAGGTGAATGCACCAACTTGTAAGTCGCTCTGGATAAGAGCGTCTGCTAAATGACTTAAATGTAAATGTAATGATGTGTGTATATATCTGATGTGTGTATGTCTGTGATGTGTGTATGTCTGTGATGTGTGTATGTATGTGATGTGTGTATATATGTGATGTGTGTCTGTCTGTGATGTGTGTCTGTATGTGATGCGTGTATGTCTGTGATGTGTGTATGTCTGTGATGTGTGTATGTCTGTGATGTGTGTATATATGTGATGTGTGTATGTCTGTGATGTGTGTCTGTATGTGATGTGTGTATGTTTGTAATGTGTGTATGTCTGTGATGTGTGTATGTGTGTATGTAGTATGTGATGTGTGTCTGTATGTGATGTGTGTATGTTTGTAATGTGTGTATGTCTGTGATGTAGTATGTGATGCGTGTATGTCTGTGATGTGTGTATGTCTGTGATGTGTGTATGTATGTGATGTGTGTCTGTTTGTGATGTGTGTATGTCTGTGATGTGTGTATGTATGTGATGTGTGTCTGTATGTGATGTGTGTATGTTTGTAATGTGTGTATGTCTGTGATGTGTGTATGTCTATGATGTGTGTATGTCTGATGTGTGTATGTCTATGATGTGTGTATATATGTGATGTGTGTATGTCTGTGATGTGTGTATGTCTGTGATGTGTGTATGTATGTGATGTGTGTATGTTTGTAATGTGTGTATGTCTGTGATGTGTGTATGTGTGTATGTAGTATGTGATATGTATGTCTATGATGTGTGTATGTCTATGATGTGTGTATATGTGTATGTATGTGATGTGTGTATGTATGTGATGTGTGTATGTATGTGATGTGTGTATGTATGTGATGTGTGTACGTATGTGATGTGTGTATGTATGTGATGTGTGTATGTCTGTGATGTGTGTATGTCTATGATGTGTGTTTGTCTATGATGTGTGTATGTGTGTGATGCGTGAGTGCATGCGTGGTTCATTTTTCCTGCAAAATGCACAAAATTAGTAATTCTATCAGGTGCATGATTATTATCCACTTGAAGTTCACACAGTAGTGTTGATGTCAAATATAAAGGCACTTCAGGACATTATTGAAAAGGCCTTCGTCACAGTGAGTCTAGTAAGGTTGTTGTTGGACCAACACAGAACCACACTAATTACCATTATCGCACCCAGACTAGTAGAAGCTCCAGCCTCTATTATAGTTGGTTAGGCTTTGTGATCAACACTCCTAAATTACCTGGGGATGGAAATTCACTGAAAGAACAAATAGAAAATGTGATTTAAGTAAATTGGAATACTTAAGAGCCGATTAGAAAAGGAAAAAGAATAAAATAAAAAAATAAAAAAATACATTTGGACTCGTTTTCATTTTTCCACTTTGCCGCTTTCTTTCGTTCTGTTGTTGTTGTTTTTCTACCTCTCGCTGTGATTCAAATATATACCTGCTGTAACACAAACGAGGGAACATGAAGACGAGGAGAGAGAGAGAGGCTTACGAAGAGAGAAAGGCAGGCCAAGGCATTAATCAGCCATCTTGCTACATATTGATTAAGCTACAATGATGTGGTCATTTGGAGAAATAATAGCCAGCAAATTATGCAGGATAAAACCCTGCTGTTAGTGAATGAGAATAATGCCCTTTTTACTGGGAATCTCAACATCCATGGCTCAGGGGCTAGGGAACCAGCTAGGTAGATGAGTGGGCCTGTCAGCCTGCTGTGATGGCCAGCAGTAGGAGGAACATCGAGAGGAGATCTACCACGGTCCTCCTTACCGCTCAGAGGATCAGTGTGTGTGTGTGTGTGTGTGTGTGTGTGTGTGTGTGTGTGTGTGTGTGTGTGTGTGTGTGTGTGTGTGTGTGTGTGTGTGTGTGTGTGTGTGTGTGTGTGTGTGTGTGTGTGTGTGTGTGTGTGTGCTCAGAGAGTCAGTGTGTGTGTGTGTGTGTGTGTGTGTGTGTGTGTGTGTGTGTGTGTGTGTGTGTGTGTGTGTGTGTGTGTGTGTGTGTGTGTGTGTGTGTGTGTGTGTGTGTGTGTGCTCAGAGGGTCAGTGGCCCTTCTCAGGGTGGTCATGCACATGCCTGGCTACTCCATCAGGCTCACAGTAACTAGACTGTGGCTTATTTCACTGTTTCTTATAGAATGATGCAGAATGGACATGAATATAAAGTGCAATTATGGGTGGAACAAGGTCTCACACTGAGACTGAGACTGCTTATCTTTATCCTTTAATTCCCATTCTCTCATGAGGAGGGCTAGGGCCAGAGTGGACACCTATTCACAAACAGATAAACACACAGGCACACACAGGCAGGCACACACACACACACACACACACACACACACACACACACACACACACACACACACACACACACACACACACACACACACACACACACACACACACACACACACACACACACACACACACACACACCCTCTGAGCACACACACACACACGTATTGCATGGGAGGAGAAGATGTAATGTCAATGTCAACAATGTTTTCTACAAGCTATCATGCACCACAATACATCATTTATCTCGTTTGCAATTCGATTTTTTGCTTTTTGATTCAAAGCCCAAATAACATAACGTCTTCTTTCAGGCTATGTAAATCTGCTCAGTACTCTAAATCAACAGAGGCTAAGCAGCAGGG
The DNA here is from genome assembly GCF_045679555.1 of Salvelinus alpinus. Taxonomy (NCBI): domain Eukaryota; kingdom Metazoa; phylum Chordata; class Actinopteri; order Salmoniformes; family Salmonidae; genus Salvelinus; species Salvelinus alpinus. The sequence continues at coordinate 19,123,463 of NC_092119.1, forward strand.
TGTAACTTGTATTATCTCCAGCACACCACTTCCCTGAGCCTGCATATCTTCATTACAGTGGGGTTCATATAATTGTTGGATTAAACTTACTGCATACGTGACTAAACACACACACATAATGAAATACAGAGCTGGCAACAAGCTGTTCTCTCTCTCTGGTTGTCTGCAGTGATCTGGTGTCTTCTAGATCCTAGTTGTCCGCAGTGATCTGGTGTCTTCTGGATCCTGGTTGTCCGCAGTGATCTGGTATCTTCTGGATCCTGGTTGTCCGCAGTGATCTGGTGTCTTCTAGATCCTGGTTGTCTGCAGTGATCTGGTATCTTCTGGATCCTGGTTGTCCGCAGTGATCTGGTGTCTTCTAGATCCTGGTTGTCCGCAGTGATCTGGTGTCTTCTGGATGCTGGTTGTCTGCAGTGATCTGGTGTCTTCTAGATCCTTGTTGTCCGCAGTGATCTGGTGTCTTCTGGATCCTGGTTGTCTGCAGTGATCTGGTGTCTTCTAGATCCTAGTTGTCCGCAGTGATCTGGTGTCTTCTGGATCCTGGTTGTCCGCAGTGATCTGGTATCTTCTGGATCCTGGTTGTCCGCAGTGATCTGGTGTCTTCTAGATCCTGGTTGTCCGCAGTGATCTGGTGTCTTCTAGATCCTGGTTGTCTGCAGTGATCTGGTGTCTTCTGGATCCTGGTTGTCTGCAGTGATCTGGTATCTTCTGGATCCTGGTTGTCTGCAGTGATCTGGTGTCTTCTAGATCCTGGTTGTCTGCAGTGATCTGGTATCTTCAGGATTCTGGTTGTCTGTAGTGATGTGGCATCAGCCTGTAATTAAGAGGCCTGGTAAAGAGGGACGACAGCTCCGCCCGCTCAGTGAATCCATCGCCACAGCAGGCGAGGCAAATCCTGTTAGCGGTGAATAAAGCCATTTGGGCCAGCTACAGGTAAATCTGACGCAATGCGATTACATGGCAAGAGCAGTGGCTGAAAGCCTCATCACCAACACAATACCCTCTGTCAGCCTTTTGCATTACTGCCATACTATTCCATGAAGGGAAATCCTGTTAAATGGTGTGACGCACCAATATTTGAGTCCCAAATTTCACCCTATTCCCTATATAGTACAATACATTTGATCTGGTCAAAAGTAGTGCACTATATAGGAAATAGGGTGCCATTTGGGACGAAGCCAGTGAGAGAAAGAAAGATGGGGATTGTGGGAGATTTTAAGGATTCTGGGTAATGTTTAGTTAATTCACCAGAACAACATAGAGTTATGATCAATGAATGCTGAAATGATTTGGATGTATCTATCGGACAGCTACTGTATATGTCTGGCAGACAGACAGATCCTCCTTGATCACAAACACAAGGATAAGCTACTGTATGTCCGTTTAATAACAACAAATAGGCAGTGGTTAAATACTTCTTGTGGATGGGAACAGGAGGGTAGGGAGCGGAGCTGAGGCTTTTCTCTATACAGCTGGCCAGGGTTTGGCTAGCTTACTCAGGCCAGGGTTAGGCTAGCTTACTCAGGCCAGGGTTAGGCTAGTTTACTCAGGCCAGGGTTAGGCTAGCTTACTCAGGCCAGGGTTAGGCTAGCTTACTCAGGCCAGGGTTAGGCTAGTTTACTCAGGCCAGGGTTAGGCTAGCTTACTCAGGCCAGGGTTAGGCTAGTTTACTCAGGCCAGGGTTAGGCTAGTTTACTCAGGCCAGGGTTAGGCTAGCTTACTCAGGCCAGGGTTAGGCTAGTTTACTCAGGCCAGGGTTAGGCTAGTTTACTCAGGCCAGGGTTAGGCTAGTTTACTCAGGCCAGGGTTAGGCTAGCTTACTCAGGCCAGGGTTAGGCTAGTTTACTCAGGCCAGGGTTAGGCTAGCTTACTCAGGCCAGGGTTAGGCTAGCTTACTCAGGCCAGGGTTAGGCTAGCTTACTCAGGCCAGGGTTAGGCTAGTTTACTCAGGCCAGGGTTAGGCTAGTTTACTCAGGCCAGGGTTAGGCTAGTTTACTCAGGCCAGGGTTAGGCTAGTTTACTCTTTTGAGCATTATATATCATTCTCTCATTTAGCAGGGGCGCCATCCTTTTATCTCTATCTCTAAGGCTGGATCTCGAATGACACCCTCTTCCCTATATAGTGCGCTACCTGGGTCAAAAGTAGTGCACTATATAGAGAAGAGTGCCATTTGGAGCACAGCCTAAGAGAGTGGCATCCAAAGACAGCGAACAAGAGCTACTAAGCAGCATTCATCACAACAGCAACATATAGCAAGATACTCCTACTGCTCTCAACATTGCTCATGGGGCCAATACGGAAATACACACCCATACAAAACAAAAACAGCCCAATTCTGATGTTTTTCTCACTAATTGGTCTTTTGACCAATCACATCAGATCTTTTCACATCAGATCTTTTTCCAAGCTGATCGGATTGGGCTGCCTATGTAAATGCAGCCAATGAAGCTTGGGGACTAATCTGTAACAATGTTGGCTATCTAACAAATCCCCGTATTTATGAATTTAAAAAAGCATAATATATTATGCCTGCCTGTCTGTGTATGACGTCAATCTATACTCTCCAGTATCTCACCAGCCAACCAGCCAACCACATCAAACCCCCTCAAAGCTGCACTCAAGACGCCCCCCCCCCCTTCCTTCCCCTCCCCCTTCCCAAAGATGGTATATTGCGTTTCCTAGCCAGCCAGCCAAGGTGGTGAGGGGGGAGCCTGGTAACTATACAGAGATAGATAAGAGATGCACTAGAGAGGAGAGAGAGAGAATCAGAGCGAGAGAAAGGGAGAGAGAGAGAAGGGGGTGGGGGGAGCGAGGCTCAGGAGGGGGTGGGGGGAGCGAGGCTCAGGAGGGGGCGATGGCTCCTTGACGAACGCTCATCATCTCCTCTACCTTCCCCTGAACCTGATATGTCCCAGTAATCGCTTGCTTCAATCAGAAAGAATAAAAAAATCTATAGTACAATGGTAATTTTCTCTCCTCTCCACCACTCCTCAATCCATCCCTATCTGTCTGTGTCTTGTCCAGGCACCTGCTGTAGTCGCTGAGGTGGAACGGCTCAATATTAGCTCTGAAATTAGCAGCAGTCCCTTGTTAAAGACTTGGCACACTGTGAGCATGGATAGACAGACACTGTTAATGGCATAAAAGCCCTCATCACCTGGGAGCCACATAATTACTTGAGCCAGCCTCACTCTCTCTCTCTCTTCTCTCTCTCGCTCCCTCCCTCCCTCTCTCTCCCTCTCTCTCGCTCCCTCCCTCTCTCTCTCTCTCTCTCTCTCTCCCTCTCTCTCTCTCTCTCTCTCCCTCCTCTCTCTCTCTCTCTCTCTCTCTCTCTCTCGCTCCCTCTCTCTCTCTCTCTCTCTGTCCCCGGCCCTGCATCCTTGAGACAGCTTACTTCTCTCCTCACTGGCCACCAGCCAAAACGGAGGAGACAGAGAGTGAGATCTCTCCCCTGACAGCCCCCCGCGTCTCTCTAAACCCCATTTAAAGGAAAAGCAGCATTCAATTGAACCGCTCTATCGCTGTTAATTAATTTCAGGGGGCTTGTGGGTGTTGTCGTGAAAATCTGTCTGATAACATTGTTGTGATTTAAAGATGTAGTAGGGGTAAACAAACAGCAAAGATCTTCAAAAACAAAATCAAAACGTGCATTTAAAAAAATGTGTACATGACATAGTACATATACTGGTGGTTATTACTCAGGCAAATGTAATCCGTAACTCACAGAGGCTTTTATGTGACAGACTGAGTCTAGCTCCCGTGCTTCTGAAGTTAAATATCAGATTTATGATGTTACTTTAGTTATTAAGGAGACACTTCCAAAATAAAGAGAATAGTAAAAAATGAAGTAGCCTACTTGATATGAGAGTAGCACCTTTTTAATACACTAAGTATCCTTTCATTATGACACTATCCCCTTCCCTCTACAGTGTCCTCAACATGGGCTGAGAACTAGGACCCTTCCCTCTACAGTGTCCTCAACATGGGCTGAGAACTAGGACCCTTCCCTCTACAGTGTCCTCAACATGGGCTGAGAACTAGGACCCTTCCACAGTCCACACAGCTGTACTGTATGGAAAACTTCACACAACAGCACTAGTTTTTCAACATCTTAAACTAAGGCTTACAGGCCATTGGTTATAAGGCAGCTCCCTCATGTATCTTTAGGTCAAGGCTGTACAAGCTGATACTACATTATACTACAGGCGATGAGGTGAACCCAGAATCACGTCAGGCCCGCCCTACCCCTCCCAAACCCTCCTCAGCCCTCCCTACCCCTCCTTTGACTCCCTGCGCATGGATGCTGGATGCCACAGCGGGAATGGCAGCTTCGTACCAGCCTAGCGGAGCCTAGCGGAGCATGATCAAAGCAGGTTACAATAGACTCCTCATAGAGTCAGCTACCGACAACCTGTACAAGATTTACACCTTATTCAATAATAAATGAACTAAACATTTTTCAAGTAATTGGTTGTGCAGAGGCAGAGGAGGCTGCCTCTTTCTTTGTCTCTCTCTCCCTCTCCCTCTCTCGCTCTCTCCTCTCTCGCTTTCTCTCTCTCTCGCTCTCTCTCTCTCTCTCTCTCTCGCTCTCTCTCGCTCTCTTCACCAGAGAGCTTGTTTGTACAAATAGCAATTGAATAGCAATAGCAATTGAATAATTGATGTATGATGCAGTGGTGTGGAGGCTCTGTCGGATTGCCTTGATTTGCTACAAGCTCTGAGTTGGACTGTGGCAGTGCTGCTGATGATAATCATTGTTTAGAAAAACAACAGGACCCCAGACAGAAGAAAGAAGAGAAAGAAAGGTGGAAAAAGAGGAGTCCTTCAGCAACAAGACATTATATCTCATCACAATGGCTTCTCTTAAAGAGTCTGAGGCCTTCTCCTTGAGAGTCTGACTAGTGATTCATAATGATAAACAACAAAGAATCATCTTTAAAAATTCTCTCTCTCTCTCTCTCTCTCTCTCTCTCTCTCTCTCTCTCTCCTGATGTTGACTGATGCCAGTTCTTCACAGAGATGAGGTATTGCTGTCTGTTCTGTATGCTTGTTAAATTACTCTGGCAGTCTTTTGCTTTGTGTCTCTATCCTGATCACAAGAACAAACAGCAAAGGCAGACAGCCGGGGACTTTAAAAAGCAGAAACTACAAGCTAGTTTCTTTCTAGAAATGTCCCTTCTATTCTACACCATGGAATCCTTCCACTTGTTTTCTCTCCAATACACGTTGCTGTGTCATTTATTTGTGCATCACAAAGCTACTGTATGTTTGTGAGCCTTAGATAGATATCATTGATGGTGTTTGCTGCAGGTGTAACTCGTGTAATGTGCTCAGAAAACATAGTGTAAGACAACAGCAGATCTGCTTGGGGAATGATAAAAAAACACAGAAACAATATGTCAGATATCTGAACTCCTGACCAGAATTCATATTGTTCCAACACTAGCTCCACTTCCAGGGCCTATACTTAATATTGACTGTATCATCATTATATAGCAAGCCATAAAAGATACTTCTAGATATAGAACGGTATATGATTTATAAAAAGTCACATTATTGCTTTTCAAGCATGAATGTGTTAGTAAGGAGGACTCCTGGATGTGACACACAGAATTCAACAATTCTTCAATTCTTCAAGACTAATTCCCCTGCATCTTAAGTCATATTAAAGAACAGTGAAATACAGTGAAATACATGAAGGTGCATGAGTCTGTTATTTGTATTTTATGCTAATATATATTTACAGTAGTGTATTAGAGGCTGATAGCATGCTACTGATAGACTGGTACGATATCAGTATCATTTATCTCCTCAGCTTCATTGAAGGAAGTGACTTTATGAGGCTCTAATGAGAACTTCTAATCTGATACGAGAGAAAGTCATTATGTAATTGTTTTTTAAAGACCATCATAAACAATCAAGCAAGCAGCAGATCATGAGGCAGAGGAGTAAGAAGGAAGGGAAGGGGGAGGTGTGGAGAAAGAGAGCTTTTTGTCAGCTAATGTTTAGCTCCCAACGAACAACAATTCAGCTCAGAAGTAGTAACTGACACTAGCATTTAGAAAACTGTTCCTTATGCTTTCCTGAACACCAAGTTGCTGGGTCTAATCTAGGCTAGCTTTTATATATCCCACAGCCTAGCGCGTGGGATTTATTGATGGAGTTGTAAATGTGATATGGTTTATTTGATGGGATGTAAAAACAGAAGAATTATAGCTTTACTGTGCATGTAACAGCTTTAATTAGGACATTTCTAACATGATAAAACAACCTTCACTAATGACAACAGCACAGTGATTACTGTGAAGAAGAGAAGACATGCATACAGTCAATCACATGTCTGCGTCCCAAATGGCACCCTATTCCCTACTTGGCACTACTTTTGACCAGAGTGTAGAACTTGGGAATAGGGTGTAATATATAGGGAATAGGGTGTAATATATAGGGAATAGAGCGTCATTTGGGACATTCCCATACTGTATGCTACTGAGGTGATGGATTGGCTGGCCAGGTCAGAGACTGGCCCTGCCCAGTGCTGTGGCCATCAGTTCTTGAATGTGTTTATCCAAGGACAAGTATTCTCACCTTCCCATCTGTCCAGTGGAACTCTTCTAATGTGTAAGACAGGTGGCCTGCTCAATGTTTAAAGCCCGTCGGGTCCAAATATGATTAAGAACTCAAATTAGTTGGCCGTGGTAAATATGAATTCTATATTTAGGTGTGGGAAAAAAGGGAAACGGAATACAATCCCTGCTAACTGCCGTCCGGGCATAAATAAATGGAGAGAGAGAGGGTGACTGGATGGAGACTGAGACTGAGGAATGGACCAATCTAATCTGATAGCCTGGGCCTGAGTTGATGGGCTGGCTGGCAGATACCCAGGTTTAGAGTAAGAGGCAGCAGGCATGTCTGTATGAATAAAATATAGTGTTTTCGTTGTCTGCTGTGTGTCTGTCACAACATCCTGATTAATAAAATAATATATCATTTGTCCATATTTAAAGAGTACCTTGGCCTTGGTAGTACATTGTATCATTAAAAATAGCCTATTGAGCTTTCAATTCTTATTAAAAGCAGTCAGGAAGATATAACTAACTATTTTGCTGTTTACGACAGATCATTAAAACTATCTGTAAAACTTCATAATTCAAATTTACATGGCTGAAGAGTTAAACATGCTCAAACATTTAATATCATTCTGATTCAATGTAGAGGACGGAAGAATCTAAAAAGTGGGACCATAACAGGGAAATTGCCTGAGATCTTCCAGAAAGTGGGACTATGAGAGATAGTGATTGTGTGAGCAGACTCATAGGAAAAAAAGGCCTATAAATGCACCATGTCTAATGGTGCCGCTCTCCCAGCTGATAGCAGACACTCTCCCAGAGTGATAGAGTTCAGCTGATAGCAGACACTCTCCCAGAGTGATAGAGTTCAGCTGATAGCAGACACTCTCCCAGAGTGATAGAGTTCAGCTGATAGCAGACACTCTCCCAGAGTGATAGAGCTCAGCTGATAGCAGACACTCTCCCAGAGTGATAGAGTTCAGCTGATAGCAGACACTCTCCCAGAGTGATAGAGCTCAGCTGATAGCAGACACTCTCCCAGAGTGATAGAGTTCAGCTGATAGCAGACACTCTCCCAGAGTGATAGAGCTCAGCTGATAGCAGACACTCTCCCAGAGTGATAGAGTTCAGCTGATAGCAGACACTCTCCCAGAGTGATAGAGTTCAGCTGATAGCAGACACTCTCCCAGAGTGATAGAGTTCAGCTGATAGCAGACACTCTCCCAGAGTGATAGAGCTCAGCTGATAGCAGACACTCTCCCAGAGTGATAGAGTTCAGCTGATAGCAGACACTCTCCCAGAGTGATAGAGTTCAGCTGATAGCAGACACTCTCCCAGAGTGATAGAGCTCAGCTGATAGCAGACACTCTCCCAGAGTGATAGAGTTCAGCTGATAGCAGACACTCTCCCCTAGTGATAGAGCTCAGCTGATAGCAGACACTCTCCCAGAGTGATAGAGTTCAGCTGATAGCAGACACTCTCCCAGAGTGATAGAGTTCAGCTGATAGCAGACACTCTCCCAGAGTGATAGAGTTCAGCTGATAGCAGACACTCTCCCAGAGTGATAGAGCTCAGCTGATAGCAGACACTCTCCCAGAGTGATAGAGTTCAGCTGATAGCAGACACTCTCCCAGAGTGATAGAGTTCAGCTGATAGCAGACACTCTCCCCTAGTGTGATAGAGTTCAGCTGATAGCAGACACTCTCCCCTAGTGTGATAGAGTTCAGCTGATAGCAGACACTCTCCCAGAGTGATAGAGTTCAGCTGATAGCAGACACTCTCCCAGAGTGATAGAGTTCAGCTGATAGCAGACACTCTCCCAGAGTGATAGAGTTCAGCTGATAGCAGACACTCTCCCAGAGTGATAGAGTTCAGCTGATAGCAGACACTCTCCCAGAGTGATAGAGTTCAGCTGATAGCAGACACTCTCCCATAGTGATAGAGTTCAGCTGATAGCAGACACTCTCCCAGAGTGATAGAGTTCAGCTAATAGCAGACACTCTCCCAGAGTGATAGAGTTCAGCTGATAGCAGACACTCTCCCCTAGTGTGATAGAGTTCAGCTGATAGCAGACACTCTCCCAGAGTGATAGAGTTCAGCTGATAGCAGACACTCTCCCAGAGTGATAGAGTTCAGCTGATAGCAGACACTCTCCCAGAGTGATAGAGTTCAGCTGATAGCAGACACTCTCCCAGAGTGATAGAGTTCAGCTGATAGCAGACACTCTCCCAGAGTGATAGAGTTCAGCTGATAGCAGACACTCTCCCAGAGTGATAGAGTTCAGCTGATAGCAGACACTCTCCCAGAGTGATAGAGTTCAGCTGATAGCAGACACTCTCCCAGAGTGATAGAGTTCAGCTGATAGCAGACACTCTCCCAGAGTGATAGAGCTCAGCTGATAGCAGACACTCTCCCAGAGTGATAGAGTTCAGCTGATAGCAGACACTCTCCCAGAGTGATAGAGTTCAGCTGACAGCAGACACTCTCCCAGAGTGATAGAGTTCAGCTGATAGCAGACACTCTCCCAGAGTGATAGAGTTCAGCTGATAGCAGACACTCTCCCAGAGTGATAGAGCTCAGCTGATAGCAGACACTCTCCCAGAGTGATAGAGCTCAGCTAATAGCAGACACTCTCCCAGAGTGATAGAGTTCAGCTGATAGCAGACACTCTCCCAGAGTGATAGAGTTCAGCTGATAGCAGACACTCTCCCAGAGTGATAGAGTTCAGCTGATAGCAGACACTCTCCCAGAGTGATAGAGTTCAGCTGATAGCAGACACTCTCCCAGAGTGATAGAGTTCAGCTGATAGCAGACGCTCTCCCAGAGTGATAGAGTTCAGCTGACAGCAGACACTCTCCCAGAGTGATAGAGTTCAGCTGATAGCAGACACTCTCCCAGAGTGATAGAGTTCAGCTGATAGCAGACACTCTCCCAGAGTGATAGAGCTCAGCTGATAGCAGACACTCTCCCAGAGTGATAGAGTTCAGCTGACAGCAGACACTCTCCCAGAGTGATAGAGTTCAGCTGATAGCAGACACTCTCCCAGAGTGATAGAGTTCAGCTGATAGCAGACACTCTCCCAGAGTGATAGAGCTCAGCTGATAGCAGACACTCTCCCAGAGTGATAGAGCTCAGCTGATAGCAGACACTCTCCCAGAGTGATAGAGCTCAGCTGATAGCAGACACTCTCCCAGAGTGATAGAGTTCAGCTGATAGCAGACACTCTCCCAGAGTGATAGAGTTCAGCTGATAGCAGACACTCTCCCAGAGTGATAGAGTTCAGCTGATAGCAGACACTCTCCCAGAGTGATAGAGTTCAGCTGATAGCAGACACTCTCCCAGAGTGATAGAGTTCAGCTGACAGCAGACACTCTCCCAGAGTGATAGAGTTCAGCTGATAGCAGACACTCTCCCAGAGTGATAGAGTTCAGCTGATAGCAGACACTCTACCAGAGTGATAGAGTTCAGCTGATAGCAGACACTCTCCCAGAGTGATAGAGTTCAGCTGATAGCAGAAACTCTCCCAGAGTGATAGAGTTCAGCTGATAGCAGACACTCTCCCAGAGTGATAGAGCTCAGCTGATAGAAGAAACAATCTAAGAAACACTTTCACAGTTGAATCTTTCAAACCCAACCTCCCAGTGCTGGCTTGTCTTTCTAACAGAAGCATTCACTATCAAACTATGTATTACACTCTTTTCCCAAAACACTCCTGAAAAATACCTAGGAGATTGATGATAGTATGGATATGACTATATTCTATGACTGTACAAGCTTAATGAGCCAACATTATATACACTGCTCAAAAGAATAAAGGGAACACTAAAATAACACATCCTAGATCTGAATGAATGAAATATTCTTATTAAATACTTTTTTCTTTACATAGTTGAATGTGCTGGCAACAAAATCACACAAAAATGATCAATGGAAATCAAATTTATCAACCCATGGAGGTCTGGATTTGGAGTCACACTCAAAATTAAAGTGGAAAACCACACTACAGGCTGATCCAACTTTGATGTAATGTCCTTAAAACAAGTCAAAATGAGGCTCAGTAGTGTGTGTGGCCTCCACGTGCCTGTATGACCTCCCTACAACGCCTGGGCATGCTCCTGATGAGGTGGCGGATGGTCTCCTGAGGGATCTCCTCCCAGACCTGGACTAAAGCATCCGCCAACTCCTGGACAGTCTGTGGTGCAACGTGGCGTTGGTGGATGGAGCGAGACATGATGTCCCAGATGTGCTCAATTGGATTCAGGTCTGGGGAACGGGCGGGCCAGTCCATAGCATCAATGCCTTCCTCTTGCAGGAACTGCTGACACACTCCAGCCACATGAGGTCTAGCATTGTCTTGCATTAGGAAGAACCCAGGGCCAACCGCACCAGCATATGATCTCACAAGGGGTCTGAGGATCTCAACTCGGTACATAATGGCAGTCAGGCTACCTCTGGCGAGCACATGGAGGGCTGTGCGGCCCCCCAAAGAAATGCCACCCCACACCATGACTGACCCACCGCCAAACCGGTCATGCTGGAGGATGTTGCAGGCAGCAGAACATTCTCCACAGCGTCTCCAGACTGTCACGTCTGTCATGTGCTCAGTGTGAACCTGCTTTCATCTGTGATGTGCACAGGGCGCCAGTGGCGAATTTGCCAATCTTGGTGTTCTCTGGCAAATGCCAAACGTCCTGCACGGTGTTGGGCTGTAAGCACAACCCCCACCTGTGGACGTCGGGCCCTCATACCACCCTCATGGAGTCTGTTTCTGACCGTTTGAGCAGACACATGCACATTTGTGGCCTGCTGGAGGTCATTTTGCAGGGCTCTGGCAGTGCTCCTCCTGCTCCTCCTTGCACAAAGGCGGAGGTAGCGGTCCTGCTGCTGGGTTGTTGCCCTCCTACGGCCTCCTCCACGTCTCCTGATGTACTGGCCTGTCTCCTGGTAGCGCCTCCATGCTCTGGACACTACGCTGACAGACACAGCAAACCTTCTTGCCACAGCTCGCATTGATGTGCCATCCTGGATGAGCTGCACTACCTGAGCCACTTGTGTGGGTTGTAGACTCCGTCTCATGCTACCACTAGAGTGAAAGCACCGCCAGCATTCAAAAGTGACCAAAACATCACCCAGGAAGCATAGGAACTGAGAAGTCGTCTGTGGTCACCACCTGCAGAACCACTCCTTTATTGGGGGTGTCTTGCTAATTGCCTATAATTTCCACCTGTTGTCTATTCCATTTGCACAACAGTATGTGAAATTTATTGTCAATCAGCGTTGCTTCCTAAGTGGACAGTTTGATTTCACAGAAGTGTGATTGACTTGGGAGTTACATTGTGTTGTTTAAGTGTTCCCTTTATTTTTTTGAGCAGTGTATATAACAAGATAAATGCATCACTTCCTTCTTTCTGCTGAACAGAGCTACTAACATGGTAATCTGAATTCAACTCAAAATACCTATTTTGTTCAAATAACTTCTATACCAAATTCCAATGAAAGTGAATGGTAATACCATAATGATGTCTATAAGTAATGCTTTCTTAATGATAATGAACATGACTGAGTAGTCGTGTAAGGTGTGACTCCTTGGTTCAGCAATGAGGAGTCTGATTTGATTAAGCTCACTGTGATAATGCATTAGGACTTGAAACTGCTCTAAAGTTGCTGGAGCTTTAGTAATCATTGTAACAAGCTGATTTCTAACTATTAATTGGAGCTCAGACATAATGTTGGCTTCCTGCTAGACGGAGGTAACTAATGTCTTCACCGTGTAGATACTACTGAACTGTTGGAGCTAGGAACACAATAATTTCGCTGCACCCGCAATAACATCTGCTAAATATGTGTGTGTGACCAATAACATTTGATTTGTTGGATACTGGATACTACTGGGCTAGGGTAGCCTGGGGTAGGGTTCAATCACCGTACACTGCATTAGTGCATGTAGACCTCTTCTCTATCCTCTATCCTTTTCTCTATCCTCTCCTCTATCCTTTCCTCTATCTTCTCCTCTATCCTCTCCTCTATCCTCTCCTCTATCCTCTCTCTATCTTCTCTATCTTCTACTCTATCCTCTATCTCCTCCTCTATCATCTCCTCTATCTTCTCCTCTCCTCTATCCTCTATCTTCTCCTCCATCTTCTCCTCTATCCTCTCCTCTATCCTCTATCTTCTCTTCTATCCTCTCCATCTATCCTCTCCTCTATCCTCTCCTCTATCCTGTCCTCTATCTTCTCCTCTATCTTCTCCTCTATCTTCTCCTCTATCTTCTCCTCTATCCTCTCCTCTATCCTCTCCTCTCCTCTATCCTCTATCTTCTCCTCTATCCTCTCCATCTATCCTCTCCTCTATCCTCTCCTCTATCTTCTCCTCCATCTTCTCCTCTATCCTCTCCTCTATCCTCTATCTTCTCTTCTATCCTCTCCATCTATCCTCTCCTCTATCCTCTCCTCTATCCTGTCCTCTATCCTATCCTCTATCCTATCCTGTCCTCTATCCTATCCTCTCCTCTCCTCTATCCCATTCTCTCCATCTATCCTCTCCTCTATCCTGTCCTCTATTATATCCTCTCCTCTCCTCTATCCCCTCTCCTCTGAGTAAAATGGAAGGTACAGAGGAGCAAGCTAGGTTTGCTCGTTCCTTTGCATCCAATAGCGACAGTACTGTTTTTAAGGCCATGAAAGAAAGAAAGTAAAGAAGTTGAGGTCATCTGTTTTTAATACTGTACAGTAGAACACATCATTCATCACATCCAGCTGAACTAATGATTGACCACTATAGGATCCCTCATTGACTGGCTTTCTGTGCTACACTGTAATTGTGTACAAAATATGTATGCTGGAGTTGACTAGGGTTGGATGGAAACTATTTGGTTCTAACCAAGCTTACTGGGTAACAAGAAGTTGAAGTTCCAAATGAACTGAAACTGTAATGTAATGCTGAATGGGGAGGGAAGGAAGGAGGGAAGGAAGGAGGGCAGGAAGATACTTTTGAGAATCCATTGCATCAGCATGCTCAAGATTGATACGTGGTCAAATATTTAAGACGCTTCATGCATTCTTGCAAAAACACAAAGTAGTCAATTGTGTCAACACTGCTCCCTCCTTTGTCTTTTGATTTGACTAGCCCCTCCTCCTCCCATCCTCTCCTCTTACCATGGTCCAGATCTCATGTTTACATAGTGATTTGGTTACTGAGATTGACATATAATTACATCAAGTCCAACAGTCAAGCCAAAAGCAAAGCAAACAGCCAGTGCATGGAAATCATGTTTTGACATAGCTGGTTGCCTTCTGCATTTCATAGACATCAATTTATTCTGTCATGGTTGGGATGACACTTTCCTTTTTCCCCCTTTAAAGCTGATGCACTTAGAAATGCTATGCATATTTTAATATGAAGGCCTGTGCCCAGAATACCGTATATTGATTATATTAAAACTTATTTCGCCATATAACATTATATCTAGTCCTACTTGATATGCTAACTGTATTACCATAAAACTACAATGTAGAGCTGTCAAAATGGATCTCCTTAATGTCTTGAAGCCATGCCATGTACATCAACATTGACTGTTTGACAACAATGACTGTCAGATCTAATGTGTTCAAATAAAGTTTGGCATATACAATGCCAAGGAGTGAGAACATGGAGCAAAACGTAGAATGTTCAAACATGCCTTGGCTTTGATTCTGATCATATTGAAGACTGAATACGACAGAAGACACATCAACCGTATCAGTCTCTTATCACGGACCCAGACGCTAGTAGCTACCTTGGCAACAAGCTGAAAGAAAGCATACTTTCTTTCCCCCAAAAGTCTGCTATTCTCTCTCTCTCTCTCTATTCTATTCCAAAAGCCTTTTATGGATTTCCATAAAAGTGAGCGCATCAGAAACCTAGAGGAGCTTAGAGACGCACTACACGTGTTTGTTGACTGACTTTGTCTTTGGTCATTGTGGCTGGAGAGGCCATTACCCAGAACCAGGCCAGGCTTCACAGGGCACCACGCAACACTAGAAGGCATGTCTAGTCATGGTACAATGAGCAGAACCCACCTGCATGGTGACTAGCTGTCCGGAGCTGGCTGCAACACATAACACACTATCCCTGATGCTACAGTTGAAGTCGGAAGTTTACATACACTTAGGTTGGAATCATTAAAACTCGTTACACATTTCTTGTTAACAAACTATCGTTTTGGCAAGTTGGTTAGTACATCTACTTTGTGCATGACAAGTATTTTTCCCAACAATTGTTTACAGACAGATTATTTCACTTTTTATCCACTGTATCACAATTCCAGTGGGTCAGAAGATTACATACACTAAGTTGACTGTGCCTTAAAACAGCTTGGAAAATTCCAGAAAATGATGTCATGGCTTTAGAAGCTTCTGATAGGCTAATTGACATAATTTGAGTCAATTGGAGGTGTACCTGTTGATATTGTCACGGCCGTTTAAAGGAGTGGACCAAGGCGCAGCGTTTTGAGCGTACATACTTCTTTATTTAAAAAATAAACGAACACTAAACAACTAACAAAATAACAAACGAAACGTGACGCCAACGTAGTGCTCACAGGCAACTAAACATGGACAACTACTCACAAAACCAACATGGAAAATGGCAACCTAAATAGGCTCCCCAATCAGAGTCAACGATAAACAGCTGTCTCTGATTGGGAACCCATTCAGGCCACCATAAACCTACATACCCCTAGACAATACAAAATCCCCATAGATGACCAAAAAACCCTAGACAAGACAAAAACCCCTAGACAATACAAAAACTAAACAAACCACCCTTGTCACACCCTGACCTAACCAAATAATAAAGAAAGCAAATATAACTAAAGTCAGGGCGTGACAGATGTATTTCAAGGCCTACCTTCAAACTCAGTGCCTCTGCTTGACATCATAGTAAAATCAAATTAAATCAGACAAGACCTCAGAAAAAAAATGGTAGACCTCCACAATTCTGGTTCATCCATGTCTGGTTCATCCAAACGCCTAAAGGTACCACGTTTATCTGTACAAACAATAGTACGCAAGTATAAACACCATGGGACCACGCAGCCGTCATACCGCTCAGGAAGGAGACGCGTTCTGTCTCCTAGAGATGAACGTACTTTGGTGCGAAAAGTGCAAATCAATCCCAGAACAACAGCAAAGGACCTTGTGAAGATGCTGGAGGAAACAGGTACAAAAGTATCTATATCCACAGTAAAACGAGTCCTATATCGACATAACCTGAAAGGCCGCTCAGCAAGGAAGAAGCAACTGCTCCATAACCGCCATAAAAAAGCCAAACTACGGTTTGCAACTGCACATGGGGACAAAGATCGTACTTTTTGGAGAAATGTCCTCTGGTCTGATGAAACAAAATTAGAACTGTTTGGCCATAATGACCATCGTTATGTTTGGAAGAAAAATGGGGACGCTTGCAAGCCGAAGAACACCATCCCAACCGTGAAGCACGGGGGTGGCAGCATCATGTTGTGGGGGTGATTTGCTGCAGGAGGGACTGGTTTACTTCACTAAATAGATGGCATCATGAGGCAGGGAAACTAGGTGGATATATTGAAGCGACATCTCAAGACATCAGTCAGGAAGTTAAAGTTTGGTCGCAAATGGGTCTTCCAAATGGACAATAACCAGCTCTGATGCCCAACATCCAGGCATCCTATGCCTTTTTAAGCTTATTTATTTAACATTTTAGAAAAGCCTTACAGGCACATGAATCAATTAATTATGTCTGAAATGCTACCAAACGCAGCTCATGAATAGCGCACATGGTTTGGTCGCAAATGGGTCTTCCAAATGGACAATGACCCCAAGCATACTTCCAAAGTTGTGGCAAAATGGCTTAAGGACAACAAAGTCAAGGTATTGGAGTGGCCATCACAAAGCCCTGACCTCAATCCTATAGAAAATGTGTGGGCAGAACTGAAAAAGCGTGTGCGAGCAAGGAGGCCTACAAACCTGACTCAGTTACACCAGCTCTGTCAGGAGGAATGGGCCAAAATTCACCCAACTTATTGTGGGAAGCTTGTGGAAGGCTACCCAAAACGTTTGACCCAAGTTAAACAATTTAAAGGCAATGCTACCAAATACTAATTGAGTGTTTATAAACTTCTGACCCACTGGGAATGAGATGAAAGAAATAAAAGCTGAAATAAATAATTTGCTCTACTATTATTCTGACATTTCACATTCTTAAAATAAATTGGTGATCCTAACTGACCTAAGACAGGGAATTTTTACTAGGATTAAATGGCAGGAATTGTGAAAATCTTAGTTTAAATGTATTTGTCTGAGGTGTATGTAAACTTCCTACTTCAACTGTATATGATAGATGTGCAGGTGTGTGTGTGGGGGGAGTGCACTTCAAATCTGTGTGTGTGTGTGTGTGTGTGTGTGTGTGTGTGTGTGTGTGTGTGTGTGTGTGTGTGTGTGTGTGTGTGTGTGTGTGTGTGTGTGTGTGTGTGTGTGTGTGTGTGTGTGTGTGTGATGTACAAACATTGCTCATTGAGAAAAGAGGGTGATGTCACGTTCCTGACCTGTTTTCTGTTGTTTTGTATGTGTGTGATGGTCAGGGCGTGAGTTTTGGGTGGGCATTCTATGTTGTGTGTTTCTATGTTGGTTTAGGGTTGCCTGGTATGGCTCTTAATTAGAGGCAGGTGTTTTGCGTTCCTCTAATTAAGAGTCATATTTAGGTAGGTTGTTTCACTGTGTTAGTTGTGGGTGGTTGTTACCTGTCTCTGTGTTTGTGGTCTTCACCAGATAGGTCTGTATCGGTTTTCACGGTTTGTTGTTTTGTTTGTTGTTTGTAGTGTTCACTTGTCGTCAAATTAAACATGTTGAACACTAACCGCGCTGCACTTTGGTCCTCTCCTTCACCCCTGGAAGAAAGCCGTTACAGGTGAACTATCTTTTTCTGAATGTTGGATCCTATGTAGACCTATATCAACCAGACTCACCTTTGGATACTGGTATATTTCTAAAACATAGATAGTTGAAAGGAACAAGTTTAAAAGAACAAACGAAACCCCAAACTTTTCCACTACGGTCAAAATCCCCAACACCATGACCGCATGGGCAAGTTAATAACAACCAGCTCTGATGCCCAACATCCAGGCATCCTATGCCTTTTTAAGCTTATTTTATTAATATTTTAGAAAAGCCTTACAGGCACATGAATCAATTAATTATGTCTGAAATGCTACCAAACGCAGCTCATGAATAGCGCACATGGTTTCTGCCAAAAACGTGTGTCAATCACGCTACCGCGGCAACAGCTGTGTAATTACAGCTAGTCCACGTCTAAAACAGCCGCAACAGCACATTCAAACAACGTCCCAAATTACACATTACATGGACCTGTATGAACTTAATTTAACTTTGATCTTATAAAAAAATGCTGACTTTAGCCTCGTCTCCTGCAAAGAAAGTAAATGAATGGTATAGTATGGGGGCTATGCTACAGTAGGTAGGCTGCTTTGAACTAGCATGACAGAATTTACACCCCAGGATATTTTTCTTCAAAATATATATTTTTTCTAAATGAAACATCTACAATTACTAACAAATGTGCTTAATTATTTAGGCTATTTATTCACAAGTCTTAACGTAAATTAATATAAAAGTAGTTTGATGTGCATGCAGTCTTTTGAATGCCTATAACAGGCTGGTGTGGGCCAGAGCAGAGTGTAGCTCAGTGGAAATGGCCCAAGGCAATATTACAGTACTCTTGAAGTGGGGTACTGTAGATTAGTTAATCTAGGTGAAAATCAAACCAATCATAAAACCAGTCAGTTGATTGTATTAAACACCTCAGTAAAATAATCACCATTACAACAGGTGGACATAGCAGTTGTATTTCAAGTAAGATCAACATTTTTAGAATACTTTAGCTATGCTTGATTGGGTTTGTCTGGTGCAATAAAACCAATGGAATAGTTCCAAAAAGTGCACCGCCGCTCATCTGTACACTCCAGACAGACTCAAGCAAACACTACAAATATTTGAAAAGAAAACAAATACTACTTGAACCCAGGTCGAAAGTACCTCAGACTACAATTTCAGGAAGTCTCTAAAACACATTAGCTGTGTTATTTTTGGCAGACAAAGAAAGAAACAGGTGGAAGAAGAGGAAGAAGACATGAAAAGAAAGCGGTTGAAATAATGGTAGGGGTACTGAGAAACAGCTAAATAATTCATATAACTTTACAATCTGAGGGAAAAGTAGGTCAGAATAAACAAAGAATAAAACACATCAAAGGGAGAAAAAAATGCAACAAAGTCATAACGTAGCAGCTACCATATACCAGGAGTAAGCTCATGCAATGTTCATAAGGCATCAGACAGACAGAGCACGCTCAAATCACCGCTTTGGAATACAGAGGAAGAGGAAGGAGGAAAAACCCATCCCAACACACACAGCTAACATCATATAGTCATCCCAAATCAATACAAACATGGTTGAACACCCTGCCTTGAGCCCCCCTATACCCCTGAAAATGTGTCATGTAGCTGCTGCTCTTGCTGCTTGGCTTTGTCTGCCAACAGGGCCAGCCTGAGCATGCCTATCTATACACACTTCAGGGTGTGACTAAGCTACATTGCATACAACTATAATGTCCATTATGTATTGTTTGTTTGTTTTTTATTTAGTTGTTTTGTGTTCTTCTCGTCTGTCATTGGTCTTTGTTTTCATTGTTTCATGTTATTATGAGTAAAATGTATATTCTATTTTAAAAGTATTCTGTCCAAGTGCTTTTCAGTGGTGTGTTAATTATAGTGCCCTCCGTAATTATTGAGACAGTGATGGACAGTGATTTGTTTTTCTTTTGTCTCTATACTGTTTGAATAGAGAAAAAAGTCAAACAATGACTGTGAGGTTAAAGTGCAGACTGTCAGCTTTCATTATTTGAGGGTATTTTCATCCATATTGGGTGAACCGTATAGACATTTTGTACATAGTCCTCCCATTTTAGGGGACCAAAAGTATTTCACTTATATGTCTATTAAAGTAGTAAAAAGTGTAGCAAAAAATGTTTGGTCCCATATTCATAGCACACAATGATTACATCATGCTTGTGACTCTACAAATGTGTTGGATGCAAATAAAAGTATAATGTTTCTGAACACTTGTACATTAATGTGGATGTTACCATAATTATGGATAATCCTGAATGAATCCTGAATAATGGTGAGTGAGAAAGTTAGACACACAAATATCATACCTCCAAGATATGCTAACCTCTCACCATTACAATAACATGGGAGGTTAGCTTTTTATATCATATCTCCAAGACATGCTAACCTCTCACCATTACAATAACATGGGAGGTTAGCTTTTTATATCATACCTCCGAGATATGATAACCTCACACCATTACAATAACATGGGAGGTTAGCATTTTTTATCATAGCTCCAAGACATGCTAACCTCTCACCATTACAATAACATGGGAGGTTAGCTTTTTATATCATACCTCCAAGACATGCTAACCTGTCACCATTACAATAACATGGGAGGTTAGCTTTTTATATCATACCTCCAAGACATGCTAACCTCTCACCATTACAATAACATGGGAGGTTAGCTTTTTATATCATACCTCCAAGACATGCTAACCTCTCACCATTACAATAACATGGGAGGTTAGCTTTTTATATCATACCTCCAAGATATGCTAACCTCTCACCATTACAATAACATGGGAGGTTAGCTTTTTTGGGGGGGTTTGATGTGATATTTGCAAGTCATTGCATGCTGTAGTCATTGCGTGCTATGAACATGGGATCAAATATGGGACTAAGTACTTAACTTTTTACTACACATATGTGAATTTGTCCCAATAATTTTGGTCCCCTAAAATTGGGGGACTAAATACAAAAAGTCCTGTCATTTCTAAACGGTTCACCCAGTATGGATGAAAACACCCTCAAATGAAAGCTGACAGTCTGAACTTTAATCTTACAGTCCTTGTTTGATGTCAAAACCAAACATTTGGAGTATAGAGCCAAAAGAAGAAACAATCCATCACTGTCCCAATGATTACGGAGGGCACTGTACATACAACAAATACACAAGCATGACAAAAATAAAACAAATCTAACCATTCATTGAGAGCTTGCTTAGCGTTGTCAAGCTGGTGACATGACAATACCATTCTGTAAATCAGTTTCAACAATGGACTGTTTTCAGAGCACCACTGCCTCCTTGGGTTCCTAACATAATCTACACCCATAGTAGTGACTCCTATTAACACTCCATCAAATGTCTCTCCTTTATTCTCAGGACTGACCTATGACCTACCCCCGACAACAGACGAGAGTCTAAACGGCATCATTTAAAAAAACACACACACGGATTGACATGCTCTAGCTAAGATTCCACTTATACACTCCCTCCTAGAAAGATATTTCAGCAGGCCACCTGCCACACGGTATATTCGAGTTCAGTCTTAAGGCCTGTCTCTCTCTTTCTCTTCAATAGGTAGCTTAATTTACTTCGTACAACATCAGGTTGGTTTCTAGAGCTGGGGACAGACATGGCTTTAAACACAACGGAGGAGGTCAGGGGGTGGTCCATTATATCAAACTGGGGGCCCTTGTCTGTCAGGTGAAAATAGGCAAACACAGAAAATTGGAGACCAAGAACCATTTTGAATCGAAATCAAATCATTAAAAACGGTATATTATACCTACAAATCACAGGAGGTTGGTGGCACCTTAATTGGGGAGGACAGGCTCATGGTAATGGCTGGAGCGGAATGGGTGGAATGGTATCAAAAACATTAAACACCTGGTTTCCATGGTTTCCAAGTGTTTGATGCCATTCAATTCGCTACATTCCAGCCATTATTATGAGCCGTCCTCCCCTCGGCAGCTTCCACTGCTACAAATGCTTCATTGACGTACCATGAATGAGAATAAAGTAGACAGCACCACCACTACCATGTACTGCAACATCTACTGCTAAGCTAAGGGCTAACTGACACTCAGCCCTTACTGAAGTGTATTAATGGTGACAGGTACTGAGACAGAAAATGAGGGACTCATTCTTATCTTCCTGCACCTCATCAAGGCCGATAGCTCAATTCCTGTGTGCTGTTGTCTAGGGGCGGAAGGGGTGTGTGTGTGTGTGTGTGTGTGTGTGTGTGTGTGTGTGTGTGTGTGTGTGTGTGTGTGTGTGTGTGTGTGTGTGTGTGTGTGTGTGTGTGTGTGTGTGTGTGTGTGTGTGTGTGTGTGTGTGTGTGTGTGTGTGTCAGATATGAGGAGAGGGGCGAGGTGGGGATCAGGGAAGAGTGGAGCAGACTGCTAGTTCACCTCAGAGAGCTTGGTAAACGAGAAGAGACAGGTGTGCTGGGGAACCTGGGCCGCAGGTGGCCATCCTTCTCACCAACAGCCATTTATCTCAATTTCACCCTGAGCTGCAAACCGCTTACAACTCACATACACTGTCCGGCCCGTACGTTCAGACGCCGTTTAAACTAATCATGGTGGCAGAATGGGGCTTAGCTTCATCAGCATAGAGAAACCCATCTAAACCTAGCTACCTACCGCATAGTATACACGACTTTAAAGGCACACACACACACACACACACACACACACACACACACACACACACACACACACACACACACACACACACACACACACACACACACACACACACACACACACACACACACACACACACACACACACACAGTGTTTCTCTTCATCTCAGTTGAAATGTGGCATCTACTTAGGCTGACTAAGAAGCCATATTGCTAGTGACTACTCTCAATAGCCAGATACAGAACATGAGGAGCTGCAGGAAGCTATAGCCAAGGTGTGTTAGTATTCATCTGGAACCTCAGTATCCATGACCTAGAGAAACAGTCTGAACATGTGCTGCAGGTTCTGCTTCCCGGCATGTGGGCCCTACTCAAAATGTGTGTGTAGGCCTACAGGAATGTAGTGTGTGGACTGTCCTGGGGTACAGGCCTACTGGAATGTAGTGTCTGTACTGTCCTGGGGTACAGGCCTACAGGAATGTAGTGTGTGGACTGTCCTGGGGTACAGGCCTACTGGAATGTAGTGTCTGTACTGTCCTGGGGTACAGGCCTACAGGAATGTAGTGTGTGTACTGTCCTGGGGTACAGGCCTACTGGAATGTAGTGTGTGTACTGTCCTGGGGTACAGGCCTACTGGAATGTAGTGTCTGTACTGTCCTGGGGTACAGGCCTACAGGAATGTAGTGTGTGTACTGTCCTGGGGTACAGGCCTACTGGAATGTAGTGTGTGTACTGTCCTGGAGTACAGGCCTACAGGAATGTAGTGTGTGTACTGTCCTGGGGTACAGGCCTACTGGAATGTAGTGTCTGTACTGTCCTGGGGTACAGGCCTACAGGAATGTAGTGTGTGTACTGTCCTGGGGTACAGGCCTACAGGAATGTAGTGTGTGAACTGTCCTGGGGTACAGGCCTACAGGAATGTAGTGTGTGTACTGTCCTGGGGTACAGGCCTACAGGAATGTAGTGTGTGTACTGTCCTGGGGTATAGGCCTACAGGAATGTAGTGTGTGTACTGTCCTGGGGTGTAGGCCTACAGGAATGTAGTGTGTGAACTGTCCTGGGGTACAGGCCTACAGGAATGTAGTGTGTGTACTGTCCTGGGGTACAGGCCTACAGGAATGTATTGTCTGTACTGTCCTGGGGTGTAGGACTACAGGAATGTAGTGTGTGTACTGTCCTGGGGTACAGGCCTACAGGAATGTAGTGTGTGTACTGTCCTGGGGTGTAGCCCTACAGGAATGTAGTGTGTGTACTGTCCTGGGGTACAGGCCTACAGGAATGTAGTGTTTGTACCTTCCTGGGGTGTAGGCCTAAAGGAATGTAGTGCCTGTACTGTCCTGGGGTGTAGACCTACATGAATGTAGTGTCTGTACTGTCCTGGGGTACAGGCCTACAGGAATGTAGTGTCTGTACTGTCCTGGGGTACAGGCCTACAGGAATGTAGTGTCGCCTACAGGAATGTAGTGTCTGTACTGTCCTGGGGTACAGGCCTACATTAATGTAGTGTGTGTACTGTCCTGGGGTGTAGGACTAAAGGAATGTAGTGTGTGTACTGTCCTGGGGTACAGGACTACAGGAATGTAGTGTGTGTACTGTCCTGGGGTGTAGGACTACAGGAATGTAGTGTGTGTACTGTCCTGGGGTGCAGGTCTACAGGAATGTGGTGTCTGTACTGTCCTTTGGTGTAGGACTTTAGGAATGTAGTGTGTGTAATGTCCTGGGGTGTAGGCTTGTCTGCCTGTTTGTAAGGCAGCACATAAGGCAGTGTAGGCCTGTCTGCCTGTTTGTAAGGCAGCACATAAGGGGGTGTAGGCCTGTCTGCCTGTTTGTAAGGCAGCACATACGGGGGTGTAGGCCTGTCTGCCTGTTTGTAAGGCAGCACATAAGGGGGTGTAGGCCTGTCTGCCTGTTTGTAAGGCAGCACATAAGGGGGTGTAGGCCTGTCTGCCTGCTTGTAAGGCAGCACATAAGGGGGTGTAGGCATGTCTGCCTGTTTGTAAGGCAGCACATAAGGGGGTGTAGGCCTGTCTGCCTGTTTGTAAGGCAGCACATAAGGGGGTGTAGGCCTGTCTGCCTGTTTGTAAGGCAGCACATAAGGGGGTGTAGGCCTGTCTGCCTGTTTGTAAGGCAGCACATAAGGGGGTATAGGCCTGTCTGCCTGTTTGTAAGGCAGCACATAAGGCGGTGTAGGCCTGTCTGCCTGTTTGTAAGGCAGCACATACGGGGGTGTAGGCCTGAGACTCATAATACATACAGACTGTGATGAGCTATTAAGAAGTGCTTTTTTCTCAAAGTGTTACATCAATAAATCCCCTTTATTCAGGCCGACAGTAATCCTGCCCTCACCCCTGTGCTGTACATCAGAGGGAGGGAGGGAGGGAGGGAGGGAGAGCTAGAGGAATTATGCTCCATGTTCATTTCCTAATGTGTAAGCCTAGGTCTTTTACTACAAAGGATCTGAAAGAGGGGAGAACTGAAAAGACTTCTGAAGCTGTAAGACGAAGAGACGTAGTCTCAGAGGAATATGTCAAAACTCAACTTCCCACAATTGCACTGACTAGTCACCCACTATGATGCCTTTTATCTTCCCCAGTTTGACAACACAGAGCAGTTTGCCCTGTTTTATAAAGGGACAGTCAGTGTCCCCTGAGAAGTGTATCATTTATCAACGCTCAAAGCCATAAAGCCAGGTCAAATAAGAGTATTACTGTCTACATACTGTATTGTCTTTGGATGGCAAAGGAAGAGAGGGAACCTTAATTTGAACTGTAGTTACCTAGACAAAATATAGCTAACTCCCCTTAGATCAATTAACTCAATATCAGAAATAATATAAAAGCAAAATTACATAAAAAATCTAAATTACATAAAAAGCTCCTGTGTAAAATAAGAAAGTGTCACGCCCTGATCTGTTTCACCTGTCTTTGTGCTTGTCTCCACCCCCCTCCAGGTGTCGCCCATCTTCCCCATTATCCCTGTGTATTTATACCTGTGTTTTCTGTTTGTCTGTTGCCAGTTCGTCTTGTTTGTTCAAGCCTACCAGCGTTTTGTCTCAGCTCCTGTTTTTCCTTAATCTCTCTTTTCTCGTCCTCCTGGTTTTGACCTGTGCCTGTCCTGACCCTGTACCTGACCGCTGCCTGTCCTGACCCTGTACCTGACCGCTGCCTGTCCTGACCCTGTACCCGCCTGCCTGACCGCTGCCTGTCCTGACCCTGTACCTGACCGCTGCCTGTCTCTGAGCCTGCATGCCTTCCTGTACCTTTGCTCCTACTCTGGATTATCGACCCCTGCCTGCCTTGACCGGTCGTTTGCCTGCCCCTGTGGTTACAATAAACATTGTTACTTCACACAGTCTGCATTTGGGTCTTACCTTGATTCCTGATAGAAAGAACATTACGACAAAACTTCCTGGGGGATTGCTAATTATACATGCCAATCTATGCTGCTCAAAATTCACCATAAAATAGCTTATTGAAAACATGTCAAAAACTACAGAAGCTAACATCATTTCTTTATGATAATAGTGATACCCAAGTGCATCTAGGCCACAGTTTTGGTTCATTTCCTCTACTCCTCCAGCCAGTAAAGTGGAGTTAAGTTGATTTTTACACAAGCAAACATCCTTAACCATGTTGTCTCTCTAACCAGACAAGAGAGGGAGGTAGCTGGTACTAGTAACAGTATGTACAGCATCTGAGCTGTGGCCTGGTCTGCCCCTGACCAGAAGGAAGAAGGGAAGACAGAGAAGGTAAGGGGGGATTACCATGGCGATGAGGTATGTTGTTGCCCTCCTCCAAGGTGGAGTGTCTTGGGCCTAGAGGCTGAACAGGAGCTGGCATTAGCAGGCCTCTCCCAGTAAGGGTCGCTGTGGAGAAACAACGTGAAAATCTCTTAAAGCCTATAAGGAGAGAACAGTATGGACCACAGCCTTATATACACAGTACATATATGGAAATATGTATATAATGTATGTACTGTATATATACACAGTATAAATGGTTCTGGGGTGAGCCCCGCTATCCTCTCCCCTCAAATCCGCACAGATCATATATTGCACATACAGCAGATAGCAGATAGAAAGCAGATAGAACATGCAGTTCTAATTTCAGGTTGTCACATTTTTCACAGTATTCAGTAAAATATCTTTTTTCTAAATGATACTGTACTACTAGAGAAAATGTAATGTACGCAAGCATGCAATCATTTCCAATCAACAGTTACATGAAAACATAGTGTGGGATGTGGGTGGGTTGATTTAGTCACGTAGAACCATACATTTGAGCCAGTTTGCTACAGCAGGAAAATAATACTGCAATAACAGGAAATGTCAATTATTATGTGGATTATTATAATAATTATACATTTAAAAAAATTTGGACCCCCTTTTTCGTCCCAATTCAGATCTTGTCTCATCACTGTAACTCCCCAACGGGCTCGGAAGAGGCGAAGGTCGAGTCATGCGTACTCCAAAACATGACCCAACAAACCGCGCTCCTTAACACCTGCTCGATTAACCCGGAAGCCAGCCGCAGCAATGTGTCGGAGGAAACACCGTTCAACTGACGTCGAAGTCAGCCTGCAGGCACCCGGTCCCCCACAAGGAGTCACTAGAGTGTGATGAGCCAAGTAAAGCCCCCCCGGCCAAACCCTCCCCTAACCCGGATGACGCTGGGCCAATTGTGCGTTGCTCTAAGGGACTCCCGGTCAGATTGAACCCCAGGCTATAGTGACGCCGCAACACTGCGATGCAGTGCCTTAGACCACAGCTAGCAGTGTGATGCAGTGCCTTAGACCACAGCTAGCAGTGTGATGCAGTGCCTTAGACCACAGCTAGCAGTGTGATGCAGTGCCTTAGACCACAGCTAGCAGTGTGATGCAGTGCCTTAGACCACAGCTAGCAGTGTGATGCAGTGCCTTAGACCACAGCTAGCAGTGTGATGCAGTGCCTTAGACCACAGCTAGCAGTGTGATGCAGTGCCTTAGACCGCTGAGCCACTCAGGAGGCCTAATACGTTTTTCATTAGGGCAAATCAAGTCTGTAATTTCTAAGTGGAAATTACAAACTTTAGAAGCCTTTTTAAAACTCAAATACACTACGAGCTTGTATTTCTTGCTGTGCAGGAATATTCTCAACAACAAAGAGTGATCAATTAAGATCCTGCATCTGTATGTGCTTATTTTGAGCATGACTAAAGTAAGGTACTTGGTGAGTCTAGGACAGGATTCAGGGATAGTCAGTTTGCTTGAAACGCATCCAAATAAAATGAGTCATTGATTCATAGATTTTTGATTTTTGATCAAGACGAGTAATTTTGGAGAGGAATATTTAGGTATTGCAGGGCACAGATTAATTGTACCTGGCTATACTTTCACATTATTACATTGCTGTTGTCAGGTATACATCTACTTTCTTCCAACTCAGTACACTAGAAAAGACATGCAGGTTCAACCCTCTCTCTTTCTCACAATTACAAGCTATTGGACTCCTAGTCTGAGTGCTGTATGCCCTGTGCACCGAATCTGCAGCAAATAGCTTTTATTTGTTAAGGAACCTCCTCACACCATCCTATTAAATAGCAGAAACCTTTACTGAAATGATCTCACTCTGAAGGGGAGAAGCATTTACGGGCTAAGAAAATGGAAGCAGCACTCTCCGGGAGCGTCGCTTGCACTGTACAGCCCTCGCTAGCCAGTTATCTCCCCCAAGATTGATGCCTTTCCCTTTACCACCTTTTGCAAGCCACATGTCATTTAGTACAAATGATTCCCTGTAGGTATGGGGGTATGGGTAATGTCAGCCAGTGCAATATGTTCCACAATATCAGCCCCCCCTCCCACCACCACTGTACACAGAATGAAACTACACACACGCATGCACGCACACAATCACAAGCACACACCCTATCTGGCCTGAATGGTACAAAATGCAGCACAATGGATTTTGTTTCACGGCCACAAAGGTAAATTGCAGACAGCAATGGGAGATTTGGCCCATTTTTCAACGCTGACTATATTACACACTGTACCAGGCATTGTGTTGAATTTATACACTTTTTTCACACGTTGGAGAAAACGAATCCCAACAGCCCCATTCTACTCTATAAAATGCTCCAATGTGGCCTTTAGACAATTCCCTACGAACCAGCCATGTGATTGAAAACATGTCATTTTTACACTGTTTCTTCTCTGTTCCCACTTTGGCACCACAAGCACCTGTGACCCCTTTGTTGTTTTCCCAACATGTTTTTAACTTCCGTCATGCAGGTTGAAAATCCACAATTCTCCACATTTCCCATACAGGCTAGACTTAGACAGGTAAGTCAGGAAAGCTGCTTGTGGTTTGGGGCTTGGTGTTTATCCTGATGTTCCTGGGCTGGACCAGGGGGTAGGAAGCCTGGATGGTCAGAAACAGAGCTATCCTGGCACCAGAGGGTTTTTCTGCAGTGAGATATACCACTATAGTGATGCTCATTGGGTGGATAGACAGATATAGAGATCACTGGGAGGACTGTTATCCTCCTCATCCTGCTCAGCTCCGCATGCCTCTGTTTCTCTGTGTGAATGAGGTCTGCAGGGGGTGGATGGTGGGGCTTCCTCTCTTCTCCTCTCCCCCTCTTCTCCCCTGCTCACTTCCTCTACCCCCTCCCCTGTCTTCTCCTCTCCCCCTCTTCTCCCCTTCTCACTTCCTCTACCCCCTCCCCTGTCTTCTCTCCTCCCCCTCCTCTCCTCTTCTTTCATCTCCCATCCTCTCTCCCTTCCCTTCCTCTCCTCTCCTCCCCCTCTCTTTCTCTCTGTCTCCAGCCCCCTGAATGTGTTAACAGGCACATCTCTGCTCTGCTCACCCTCTGAGGTAACAGGGGCTCAAATAGAGGGGATGAATCACAATTGTGCAGCGCCGTACAAACAAACAAAATAAAAAAAACAGCAAACAAAGTCTGCATCCTCAGCCTTGAACAGAGACATAAAGCACAGAACAACCTACCCCCCTGCAGAGGACCACTTTCCTCAAACCTGTCATTAATTGACAAGACAGGAGGACAACAGTATTTTCCTGGGTGAAAAAACAATAACAACCCAGCACTTATAGAGGATACATAGGCTACAGAGACCCATGCTGCCAGACATGAATAGAGGAGCACAGAGACCCATTCTGCCAGACATGAATAGAGGAGCACAGAGACCCATGCTGCCAGACATGAATAGAGGAGCACAGAGACCCATGCTGCCAGACATGAATAGAGGAGCACAGAGACCCATGCTGCCAGACATGAATAGAGGAGCACAGAGACCCATGCTGCCAGACATGAATAGAGGAGCACAGAGACCCATGCTGCCAGACATGAATAGAGGAGCACAGAGACCCATGCTGCCAGACATGAATAGAGGAGCACAGAGACCCATGCTGCCCAACATGAATAGAGGAGCACAGAGACCCATGCTGCCAGACATGAATAGAGGAGCACCGAGACCCATGCTGCCAGACATGAATAGAGGAGCACAGAGACACCATGCTGCCAGACATGAATAGAGGAGCACAGAGACCCATTCTGCCAGACATGAATAGAGGAGCACACATACCCATTCTGCCAGACATGAATAGAGGAGCACAGAGACCCATGCTGCCAGACATGAATAGAGGAGCACAGAGACCCATGCTGCCAGACATGAATAGAGGAGCACAGAGACCCATGCTGCCCAACATGAATAGAGGAGTACAGAGACCCATGCTGCCAGACATGAATAGAGCAGCACAGAGACCCATGCTGCCAGACATGAATAGAGGAGCACAGAGACCCATGCTGCCCAACATGAATAGAGGAGCACAGAGACCCATGCTGCCAGACATGAATAGAGGAGCACAGAGACCCATGCTGCCAGACATGAATAGAGGAGCACAGAGACCCATGCTGCCAGACATGAATAGAGGAGCACAGAGACCCATGCTGCCAGACATGAATAGAGGAGCACAGAGACCCATGCTGCCAGACATGAATAGAGGAGCACAGAGACCCATGCTGCCAGACATGAATAGAGGAGCACAGAGACCCATGCTGCCAGACATGAATAGAGGAGCACAGAGACCCATGCTGCCCAACATGAATAGAGGAGCACAGAGACCCATGCTGCCAGACATGAATAGAGGAGCACAGAGACCCATGCTGCCCAACATAAATAGAGGAGCACAGAGACCCATGCTGCCAGACATGAATAGAGGAGCACAGAGACCCATGCTGCCCGACATGAATAGAGGAGCACAGAGACCCATGCTGCCAGACATGAATAGAGGAGCACAGAGACCCATGCTGCCAGACATGAATAGAGGAGCACAGAGCCCATGCAGGCAGAGTAGAGTAGAGGAGTATTGGGTTCTGCGGTGATGATTAAAATATATTTGCTGGAACCTGGCAGTGGTAAGTGGCTGATGAATAAGAGTAGTCAGACCCCATGAGGAGCAGTCACCCACTGCTATACCACGTACACACACACACACACACACACACACACACACACACACACACACACACACACACACACACACACACACACACACACACACACACACACACACACACACACACACACACACACACACACACACACACACGGAAAGAGGGCGCATGTCCTACTGTTAAACCACATCACCTCAGAGGAAGCCCCAGCCCTCCCCTGCCTAGTTGACATGTTTATTAGGACTTTATATTGACTCCAGGATTTGGTGCTTGGGGCTGGCCAGTTGATTTAAAAGGCTTTTTATCGATGTCATCTGGAGGACTGAGGTGAGTGACATTTACAGGTAAATTCTTCCCCCGTACCGCCAGACCATTACAACAATAATGGTTTTCCTGGGTCCTTCCACTGGTTAACTGACCAAACCTCTGTAGTACCTGCATGGTGCATGGTGCTGGGAAGAGATCAATCTCATGTAGGATGGCCATCGACTGTGACCATGTGGGTAACCCTTCATTTGGTTGGAGGGGAGTTACCATCCTTCCCCAACAGCTTTCCCAATGGGGAGACAGCTTGATGATTATTTTAGCACAACTGAAATGCCACACATACTGTAAAGCTTGTCATGTAATGCACGGGTCAAACTCAAGGCCCGTGGGCCAGGTCCGGCCCACGAACCCATTTTGAGTAAAAATAAATAAATAAAATATGATTTTAATTATATATTTTTTCTGGGAAAAAACAACATTGAAATGACTAAAATCAAATGGAAACTGTGTAGAAATGACGTTGAACCTACATTTATATCTCTACTATTTACTCTGGTTGCTAATAATCGCCAAGACAGAAAGCTGGACAGTCAGAGAGCATCAAAAATCCCCCAAAACGATGGATAGAAGACCCCTTTTTGCACAATTTTTTTGGACTCATCACATACACTGCTGCTACTGTTTATTATCTGTCACTTTATTCCTAGATATATGTACATATCTACCTCAATTATTTCATACCACTACACATCGTCTCGGTACTGGTACCCCTTGTATATATTATATAGTCAAGTTATCGTTACTCATTATGTATTTAATATTACTTATATTATTAGGTGTTTTAATTTTCAATTATTTCTCTATTTTCTCTCTCTTTGCATTGTTAGGAAGGACCCTTAAGTAAGTATTTCACTAGTAGTCTACACATGTTGTCTACGAAGCATGTGACGAACACATTTTATTTTAGCAAATTTTGACGGCAAGGAAATATAACACATTTTCAGTGCGGCCCTGATGAAATATAACACATTTTCAGTGCGGCCCTGATGAAATATAACACATATTCAGTGCGGCCCTGATGAAATATAACACATATTCAGTGCGGCCCTGATGAAATATAACACATCTTCAGTGCGGTCCTCCGGACCCCTGATGAAATGTAACACATCTTCAGTGCGGCCCTGATGAAATATAACACATCTTCAGTGCGGTCCTCCGGACCCCTGATGAAATATAACACATCTTCAGTGCGGTCCTCCGGACCCCTGATGAAATGTAACACATCTTCAGTGCGGCCCTGATGAAATATAACACATATTCAGTGCGGCCCTGATGAAATATAACACATCTTCAGTGCGGTCCTCCGGACCCCTGATGAAATGTAACACATCTTCAGTGCGGCCCTGATGAAATATAACACATCTTCAGTGCGGTCCTCCGGACCCCTGATGAAATATAACACATTTTCAGTGCGGCCCTCCGGACCCCTGATGAAATATAACACATTTTCAGTGCGGTCCTCCGGACCCCTGATGAAATATAACACATTTTCAGTGCGGCCCTCCGGACCCCTGATGAAATATAACACATTTTCAGTGCGGTCCTCCGGACCCCTGATGAAATATAACACATTTTCAGTGCGGCCCTCCGGACCCCTGATGAAATATAACACATTTTCAGTGCGGCCCTCCGGACCCCTGATGAAATGTAACTCATTTCTTTATCAAATAACACTATGGGGAACTATCTTATTTGTTAGGCTACTGTTGAGCCAAGTACAGCATCAACATGTATCATTTATAATTGAGTATACTATGGAAGTTCAACACATTCAAACTTTGATCCATTTAATTGGTCTAAGAAATATACTGACTACAACAGGGGGCATGTTGTGACCATGTACTAGGAATTAGAACATTAGAATTAGAACACTTAGAATTCCACATTGGAATGTCCAGTGTATCAGTTCTCCAGGCCAGTAACTCATGCACAGTGTAAAGAGAGGGAATCTCTGCTCTGCATGCTGTCTGTCTGTCTCACTGAATATTTAGCCACTAGCTCATGAGTCCTGGCATCCAGCCAGCAGGCAGGACTGCATCTAGCCAGCAACACACACACACACACACACACACACACACACACACACACACACACACACACACACACACACACACACACACACACACACACACACACACACACACACACACACACACACACAGTACACACACAGTACACACACACAGTACACACACACAGTACACACACACTTCCCCACCCTCAACACCACACAGGACAGACCATACAGGACAGACCATACAGGACAGACCATACTGGACAGACCACACAGGACAGACCACACAGGACAGACCACACAGGACAGACCACACAGGACAGACCACACAGGACAGACCACACATGACAGACCACACAGTACAGACCATACAGGACAGACCACACAGGACAGACCACACAGGACAGACCATACAGGACAGACCACACAGGACAGACCACACAGGACAGACCCCACAGGACAGACCACACTGGACAGACCACAAAGGACAGACCATACAGGACAGACCATACAGGACAGACCACACAGGACAGACCATACAGGACAGACCACACAGGACAGACCACACAGGACAGACCACACAGGACAGACCATACAGGACAGACCATACAGGACAGACCACACAGGACAGACCACACAGGACAGACCACACAGGACAGACCATACAGGACAGACCACACAGGACAGACCACACAGGACAGACCACACAGGACAGACCATACAGGACAGACCATACAGGATGATGTTCTAGACTTCCTCCATAGTGACCACCAGTATACTCTTCACCAAGCCAAGTCACTGTTAGGCAAAGGTTGCACTGACATTTTGCTGAAGTGAGTGAATGCTGTATAACTTTACTATCTTTCATCAGCAGGAGTGTCTGTTAACGGGGACTCTTAGTGGTGCTTGACAGAGTGTATCAACCCTGAAGAAGGGAGGAGTGGATGGGCTCTCAGATACTAGAATGGCATTCAGGAAATGTTCAGATGAATAATACAGGAATGTATAATTGTGGAGCGAGAGAGAGAGAGAGAGAGAGAAAGGCGATCATGGTCTTCCTCCCAAATGAGCCCTGGTCAAAAGAAGGTCATTACAGGGTATAGGGGACGTACACATGGATCCTGATTGACATCACATGTTTTGTGACTCCACTGTGTATGTTAAATGTTCAAACACATTTAGTTGGTGATGAAATAATACTCACTCTTTGCATCCTCAATCCCAACAGTATTAGGAGAGTTGTCTGATGGCTGTCCTGAACACTTCCCTGTCTGTCCCTCCTCTGGTTCCTGAGCTGTTCTCCTCCCAGGCTCACAGCTTAGAGGCTGAATTATTAACCACAATCTAGTGCCCACATCAAACCTGCACAGTCTGCACACCACCATGCTTTGCATAGGAGAGACAGGGGGCCGTGCCTTCTCTACACAACACTGTCATTCACAGCTCCATGCACTGACTAACACTCGCTGCTTGGTTGCAGAACACAGCGCTGGGCTGAGGAGGAAGGCAGAGGTTGCCAGAGATACAGTACTTTTCCTCTCCTTAGCTATGACAATAGAAAGCACCCCCTACCTAGTCAACGAAAAAAAGAGTCTTGGAAAGCAATGTCCCAAAAGTCCCTCTTCAGTGGTCATCTTTGGATGATTTACCCAGCACCACATACACAGATATAATGAGTGAAGGCCTCCATTGATACACCTCATACCCATCCATATGGTTGGTAAACACCGTATTGTACACTTTCTCAAGTGTTCTTATCATAAGGATGTCAGTCAGTTAGACTGAGTGGGTGGCGCAGCAGTAGATGGTTAAAGGGTGATACCTTTAAGCAAAGTGTCTCTCTTCTCTTCCTAAATGTTTTAGCTCACCTGTGGTGAGAGGTGCCACTTCCAGTATGCACAGAGACACTGTGACTGCTGCTGCCAAATGGAGAGTGTGTGACTGGGAGGTAGACTGATAGATAACCCAGTGTTCCCTAGGTTGTGTGGGCGCTGCCTTGTGCAGCTGTCTGAAACCCAGGCATCAGGATTCAGCGGATCAGACGGTGCAAGTGCTGACAAACTTCAGTGTCTGACTTGAATCTGCAAACAGAAATACTCGTGGCGCCACTTCAAGACCTCAAGACTGTTCACGTCACATATTCTGTGCTAAAATAATACACTATAGACTGCACTTATAGAGAACACGTCACGTCAGCTGGTTTCCAATTCCAATGTCTGTTGTGAAATGAAAGTCACTGCAATACACTGCAATACACATCGAGATCTATTTTATCCTCCTGTCGTCGTCTAGCTTTACAATGTGTCACCATTAAGAATAGGCCCGACATAAGTCACAAATACTAGGATATGTACTAGGAAATATTCCACTATTATGGTCTCTTCTTAGGAAGTATTTTTTTAACCTAGCAAATTAATCCTATTATATACTACAACATGTAAAAGAGAGCAGATACAATCATTTAAATACTACAACATGTTAAAGAGAGCAGATACTAAGGTACTGCATCGCAGCGCTAGCTGTGCCACTAGAGATTCTGGGTTCGAGTCCAGGCTCTGTCGCAGCCGGCTGTGACCGGGAGACCCATGGGGTCTCGTCCGGGTAATGGGAGGGTTTGGCCGGCAGGGATGTACTTGTCCCATCGTGCACTAGCGACTCCTGTGGCGGGCCGGGTGCAGTGCACGCTGACACGGTCGCCAGGTGTTTCCTCCGACACATTGGTGCGGCTGGCTTCTGGGTTAAGTGGGCATTGTGTCAAGGAGCAGTGCGGCTTGGTTAGGTTGTGTTTCGGAGGACGCATGGCTCTCGACCTTCGCCTCTCCCGAGTCCGTACGGGTGTTGCAACAACGAGACAAGACTGTAACTACCAATTGGATATTGTGGAGAAAAAGGGGTAAAACAAATATTTAAAAAATAAAGAGAGCAAATACAATCATTTAAATACTACAACATTAAAAATAGAGCAGATACAAAATCATGTAAATACTACATCATTAAAAATAGAGCAGATACAATCATTTAAATACTACAACATTAAAAATAGAGCAGATACAATTATTTTTGCTGAATGCATAACAAATCTGGACTGAGAATCATTCATTCATTTGTTAAAGAAGGGATGAAAAAGGAGAGATATCTCCCTCTTCTGTGTTAAATGATGCAATGAGTGTCATTGTAATTCACTGTTGTGTCATCTGCGGTCACTCTGACCTTCAGCAGCCTCCAGCAGCCAATCAGGCTGTTTACTCAGGCCCAACCACACTCTCTTCTTAGACTGGGAGAAATTAGCACAACCATTATTCAAACAAGACCGCACACCACAGCAGCAGCCACAGAAAAGATGGAAAGAGAGAGATAGGAGAATGAGACTTCAGTTCAGTCCTCCTTCTCCTTAGTCAAGGAGGGAGAGAAAACTCAGAGGAGAAGAAAGCCCAACTTTTGAAAGTTAAAAACACAACATCTAAGACGTGATTGAAGCAGTACACATGGCATAAACAAAACCCAGTTCAAAGAGGTTGTTTGCTCTCTTGCTTTGTCTGCCTAGCTCTTGAAATAGTCACTTCAAGTAATATTCAAGTGTCTATAAAGTGTCTGATATGCAAATCTAACTATGCAGAATGTACAGAAAATACATATTGAATTCCAGGGGACAAATTAGGATAAATCTGTCTTGACCACAGCTCAACTCTTGTGCTTTCACAATATGCACAGCATTACACACATGTATTTCCAAATCACTACCATGAGGAGTTACTTCATACAGGGGAAAACGCTGACTGGTGTGTACACACTGATAGGTAGGTAGGTAGGTAGGTAGGTAGGTAGGTAGGTAGTAGGTAGGTAGAGAGCGAGAGAGAGAGAGTATAAGAG
Source organism: Salvelinus alpinus (assembly GCF_045679555.1). Lineage (NCBI taxonomy): Eukaryota > Metazoa > Chordata > Actinopteri > Salmoniformes > Salmonidae > Salvelinus > Salvelinus alpinus. The sequence continues at coordinate 19,160,262 of NC_092119.1, forward strand.
AGAGAGAGAGAGAGAGAGAGAGAGAGAGAGAGAGAGAGAGAGAGAGAGAGAGAGAGAGAGAGAGAGAGAGAGAGAGAGAGAGAGAGGGAGAGAGAGAAAGTGGACCACATCTGCAGCCCAGCTCAGCCCAGTACACTACCTAATGATCTCTATCTTTAACTATAGTCATAGTACTAGATCTATTACCCTGGACCTGTGGTTCAGGTTAGGGGCAATTAAGCCCATAGCTATTTGTGTGTATACAGTGGTACAATCTCCTGCGATTCTCCATTATGCCTACAATATTCCCTGTCATACTGTATTGGATTTGCAGGGCGATGCAGCACGGCTAGAGTGGTCCTGGGAGAGTAACAGTCACGGCAGGCGGGAAGAAGGGAGGGAAGGAGGGAAGGAGAGGGGCGGAGATGGAAAATAAGATTTGGCCACTGACTGCATCAGGGAGCTGAGCTGCATCATTGTCCTGTGCCGCCTGCATTCGTTCTGAAATCACTTAAAGTAGAGGTGCCATCGTGATTATTGTCTGTGTGCTACTGGAGCAAATCAATGCTTCCCTGTCTGTATCTCGTTAATAAAATCTGAAGAATAACAGTTACAAGCCATTACTCGGGAAAAGTAGCAGAAAAGCAATTGATTCAGTTGGGACTCAGCCAAATAGCTTCTGCACCAATTAGAGTGTCATCTCATCTTCCTCTCTTCCTCCCTTTCTTTTTGCAGGAATTATTTCAGGGCAAACAACCATCATTTGCACAGTGTCATTTTGCTCCAAACGATTACTGTAGATAGAAAGTTCCTGCCCTCATAAAATCAAACATCTGGATTTGAGGAGAAAGAGGAGGACCATCCTACTTTTTTATATAGTGAAACATTAAAAAAGTTATCCTTTTTAGATAAAATCATACTAAATATATTCACGTCACCAAATAACTGCTTAAAACACACTGTTTTGCAATAAAGGTCTACAGTAGCCTCAACAGCACTCTCTGGGGTAGCACCATGGCGCAGCCGGAGAACAGCTATTTTCCGTCCTCCTCTGGGTACATTGATTTCAATTCAAAACCTAGGAGGGTCATGGTTGTCACACTTTTCAATAGACTTACAAAGTAATTATGACGACTTCCGGAGGACGTCCTCCAACCTATCAGAGCTCTTGCAGCATGAACTGGCATGTTGTCCATCCAATCAAAGGATCAGAGAATGAATTCTAGTACTGAAAGCATAAGCTACAGATAGCTAGCACTGCAGTGCATAACATGTGTTTAGTAGTTGACTCAAAGAGAGAGAAAGACAATAGTTGAATAGTTTTAAACAAATGAATGTCTTAAACAATTAAGGAGAAGCAGCAGAGAGAGAGAGACAGCTATATTTTGTGGAAATTTTTTAACTTTCACTTTCACTTACTTAGCTAACTTAGCCTAGTCAAACACACAGCTGAAGCAGAGAGGAAGGCTATTTATGTTAGCTGGCTAAGGCTATCCAACACTGGAACTCTTACAAGTCAAGGTAAGTTTTCGGTCTTATAAATGTATTGCCACCGGGGCCCCCGGTGTAACTACTAAACTGCTTGCTGTACACTGTACAGCGTGATTGTAGCGGGTTTACTAATGCGTTAGTTCTAGTAGCTATGTTGACTATGACGTTAGCTAATATGCTAACAATGATGTATGCTGTGTGTAGTGGTTATGTTATAAAGGTTTTGCTTGGAGAGGTTTTTTCACCTGGTCACAGACAGCTGTGTCTGTCTGTGACAGACGTTTGAAGTCCACAAACGAATGGAAAAGGTGAGAGGAGGATTTATACAACGAGCAAGGTGATCATGCTGTTTGTATGTGGCTGCTATGAAAGTGAACTGTGTGTGCGGGTGATCGGAGTGTATTTATTCAGCCGATTCTGTTGACAAACGTTTCTTAAACGGAAGCAAGCGTAACGAAACGGGGATAGACCTACGTGAATTTGATTGAATAGAAACTCTCGATTTGGGACTAATGATTATACCCTAGATCAACTAGATTTTTAATTGTTTTATTTATTTAACCTTTATTTAACTAGGCAAGTCAGTTAAGAACAAATTCTTATTTACAATGACGGCCTACCAAAAGGACTCCTGCGGGGACGGGATTAAAATAAATAAATAAATACAATATAAATATAGGACAAAACACACATCACAACAAGAGAGACAACACAACACTACATAAAGAGAGACCGAAGACAACAACATAACAAGGCAGCATCACATGACAACACAGCATGATAGCAAGACAACATAACAACAACATGGTAGCAACACAACATGGTAGCAGCACAAAACATGATACAAACATTATTGGGCACAGTCAACAAGACAAAGGTCAAGAATGTAAAGACAACAATACATCACACAAAGCAGCCACAACTGTCAGTAAGAGTGTCCATGATTCAGTCTTTGAATGAAGCTAGATCAGCTAGATGCAGGCAAGAGTGTATTGAATGCGTTACTGTCTATCACCTTGATTACTCCAATTTGTCTCTCGACACGTGCACCTATGTAATAAACTTTAATTCGTAGGCTAGGTTGTAGCAACCTCATGATGGGTATAGGGAAAATTCAAGTATTATGTAGTAGCCTAAACCTATCTTTTTTTAACACTTATTTTACCAGGTAAATTGACTGGGAACACATTCTCATTTACATCAACAAGGGGAGAGAAAGGGGGATAATTGGGAATTTAGCCAGGACACCAGGGTTAAAACCCCTACTCTTACGATAAGTGCCATAGAATCTTTCATGATCACAGAGGACACCCGTTTAACGTCCCATCTGAAAGACGGCACCCTACACAGGGCAATGTCCCCAATCACTGCCCTGGAGCATTGGGATATTTTTTGGGGGGACCAGAGGAAAGAGTGCCTCCTACTGGCCCTCCAACACCAGTTCCAACAGCATCTGGTCTCCCATCTGGGGACCGACCAGGACCAACATTGCTTAAAGGCAAGCCAGCACTGGGATGGTACTCTTTGAATATCGATGTTACATTGAGCTGGATGAATGGAATATGAATGACAGTCATCCAATATACTGTAATAGAAATAAGGCCACGCTAATGATAATAAAAATGGTCCCCCTTAATCTTAAATGACACCGACTGCCACTGTTCTGGATAGCATCTTTTTTTCTAAGAGTGTACAGCTGATGAACGCTAGCAATAATACCCTGATGAAATACTGTAGGGTGTCATCTCAGCTGAGTCCTCTCATCTCTTGCAGAGAGAAAGCCTTGTTAAAGTATCTCATCTGACGGTAGAATACTGTCATCTGTGACATAGAGTTTTGGAAAGGGATATAAGCAGAACGGACTTCCTGACTTTGCCTAGCCATGCTGAACGTTTTGAGTGGGCTGAGATTTAGTCATGTTTACATAACGCAACCATTACAAAAAGTAAATCATGTGATTATAAATTATTTTAATTGTATTTCAACAATTGTAAATGGATGTTGACCAATCTCACAAATAGATGAAAAGAGGTTTTGACAGGTAATCATGAAACAGATTTTTCCATTTACACCTCTGATTAGTAAACAAACACAATTAAGCATTTGACAGTTAACCATTTTTAGTAACGCAATGTATAGCTAACTGCAGCGCTGCTGACAACAAACAATGTATAGCTAACTGCAGCGCTGCTGACAACAAACAATGTATAGCTAACTGCAGCGCTGCTGACAACAAACAATGTATAGCTAACTGCAGCGCTGCTGACAACAAACAATGTATAGCTAACTGCAGCGCTGCTGACAACAAACAATGTATAGCTAACTGCAGCGCTGCTGACAACAAACAATGTATAGCTAACTGCAGCGCTGCTGACAACAAACAATGTATAGCTAACTGCAGCGCTGCTGACAACAAACAATGTATAGCTAACTGCAGCGCTGCTGACAACAAACAATGTATAGCTAACTGCAGCGCTGCTGACAACAAACAATGTATGGCTAACTGCAGCGCTGCTGACAACAAACAATGTATAGCTAACTGCAGCGCTGCTGACAACAAACAATGTATAGCTAACTGCAGCGCTGCTGACAACAAACAATGTATAGCTAACTGCAGCGCTGCTGACAACAAACAATGTATAGCTAACTGCAGCGCTGCTGACAACAAACAATGTATAGCTAACTGCAGCGCTGCTGACAACAAACAATGTATAGCTAACTGCAGCGCTGCTGACACCAAACAATGTATAGCTAACTGCAGCGCTGCTGACAACAATGTATAGCTAACTGCAGCGCTGCTGACAACAAACAATGTATAGTTAACTGCAGCGCTGCTGACAACAAACAATGTATAGCTAACTGCAGCGCTGCTGACAACAAACAATGTATAGCTAACTGCAGCGCTGCTGACACCAAACAATGTATAGCTAACTGCAGCGCTGCTGACAACAAACAATGTATAGCTAACTGCAGCGCTGCTGACAACAAACCATGTATAGCTAACTGCAGCGCTGCTGACAACAAACAATGTATAGCTAACTGCAGCGCTGCTGACAACAAACAATGTATAGCTAACTGCAGCGCTGCTGACAACAAACAATGTATAGCTAACTGCAGCGCTGCTGACACCAAACAATGTATAGCTAACTGCAGCGCTACTGACAACAAACAATGTATAGCTAACTGCAGCGCTGCTGACAACAAACAATGTATAGCTAACTGCAGCGCTGCTGACAACAAACAATGTATAGCTAACTGCAGCGCTACTGACAACAAACAATGTATAGCTAACTGCAGCGCTGCTGACACCAAACAATGTATAGCTAACTGCAGCGCTGCTGACAACAAACAATGTATAGCTAACTGCAGCGCTGCTGACAACAAACAATGTATAGCTAACTGCAGCGCTGCTGACAACAAACAATGTATAGCTAACTGCAGCGCTGCTGACAACATGTTCATTTTTACATGCAACTGCTGGTTTGTGATAATACTAGATCCAGCTCAGCAGAATACAAGTTGCTTAAAGGTGATAGAACAAGTCTCCTTGCTAAAGGTGATAGAACAAGTCTCCTTGCTAAAGGTGGTAGAACAAGTCTCCTTGCTAAAGGTCATAGAACAAGTCTCCTTGCTAAAGGTCATAGAACAAGTATCCTTGCTAAAGGTGACAGAACAAGTCTCCTTGCTAAAAGTCACAGAACAAGTCTCCTTGCTAAAGGTCACAGAACAAGTCTCCTTGCTAAAGGTCACAGAACAAGTCTCCTTGCTAAAGGTCACAGAACAAGTCTCCTTGCTAAAGGTCATAGAACAAGTCTCCTTGCTAAAGATCATAGAACAAGTCTCTTTGCTAAAGGTCACAGAACAAGTCTCCTTGCTAAAGGTGATAGAACAAGTCTCCTTGCTAAAGGTCATAGAACAAGTCTCCTTGCTAAAGGTTACAGAACAAGTCTCCTTGCTAAAGGTGACAGAACAAGTCTCTTTGCTAAAGGTGATAGAACAAGTCTCCTTGCTAAAGGTCACAGAACAAGTCTCCTTGCTAAAGGTCACAGAACACGTCTCCTTGCTCATTTTGTTGACAGCCTTTTACTAAAACATGCCACCACATAAAATGTATCTGAAACCTGCAATTTCCTCCTGCTTTGCACCGCTACGGTTTCTAAAAATAAAAATATAAAAACGTTCCCCCATGCTGGAGTACTGTGCCGCACTGTTAACTACAAGGTCTCACCTTAATTGTGGATTATGTATAGAAAGAAACAGCATGGAGAGGATTTAGAGAGAGGAGAGAGTGAGTGTCAGGGCCCTGCAGGCAGCAGCAGAGATGTGGAAACAGTGAACAACGCTGCTGCAGACTGCTGCTTTCATCATCTGGGAGACGATCTGTGGGTTCATGTCACAACAAGCAGAGATCAAACCGGAATTTGACACAACAAACTTGTCACTACTTCTGGTGTGTTAGACTTACTAATGAACAATAAAATATAAATCAAATGATTTCTTTTTTTCCCTCCCCCCCTCGGGGAGATTACATAAGGTGCACATCCTCTCTGTTACAACAAACATCTGGTAAAGGGGAAGAGAAGGAAGTCTACCAACCAGCCAGGTGCACTGTAATGGAGGCTAGTCTTCCAAAAAAAAAAGTATTATAATTATCAAGAGTCTAGAAACAGATCAAGAATGTATCAGATCTTGGCCAATGGCTACCACAAAAGAGTTTATCGACAACCAATTAACCTGTGGTGAAGCGATGCCAGAGACGCCATAACGACTCCAGGTCTGGCACCAGCAATCACCAGGGGCACCAGTCAGCCAGGCCAGCCATCCAACACATACAGTACATTGGGAAAGTATTCAGACCCCTTGACTTATTCCACATTTTGTTACGTTCCAGCCTTATTCTAAAATTGATAAAATCTTTTTTCCCCTCGTAAATCTACACAAAATACCCCATAATGACAAAACGAAAACAGGTATTTACAAATGTTTGCCAATTTATTCAAAATAAAAAACAGAAATACCTTATTTACATAAGCATTCAGACCCTTTGCTATGATACTCAAAATTGTGCTCAGGTGCATCCTGTTTCCATTGATCATCCTAGAGATGTTTCTACAACTTGATTGGAGTCCTCCTGTGGTAAATTCAATTGATTGTGCAGCGTTTTCCTTTCTGTTTTCCATGAGTTTGACTACAACTCCAACACCTGTGGAAAGTACCTGGATGTGCGTATGTTCTTCAGCTTTTGTAAATTTAATTGATTGGACAAGAGTTGGAAAGGCACACAACTGTCTATATAAGGTCCCACACTTAACAGTGCATGTCAGAGCAAAAACCAAGCCACGAGGTCAAAGGAATTGTCCGTAGACCTCCGAGACAGGATTGTGTCAAGGCACAGATCTTCCTTTTTCTCCCCAATTTCGTGGTATCCAATTGGTAGTTACAGTCTTGTCTCATCGCTGCAACTCCCGTACGGACTCGGGAGAGGCGAAGGTCGAGAGCCGTGCATCCTCCAAAACACAACCCAACCAAGCCGTACTGCTTCTTGACACAATGCCCACTTAACCCAGAAGCCAGCGCACCAATGTGTCAGAGGAAACACAGTACACCTGGCGACCGTGCCAGCGTGCACTGCGTATGGCCCACCACAGGATTCGCTAGTGCGCGATGGGACAAGGACATCCCTGCCGGCCAAACCCTCCCCTAACCAGGACGACGGGTCTCCCGGTCGCGGCTGGCTGTGACAGAGCCTGGACTCAAACCCAGAATCTCTAGTGGCACAGCTGGCACTGCGATGCGCCACTCGGGAGGCTGCAAAAACATTTCTGCAGCATCGAAGGTCCTCAAGAACACAGTGGCCTCCATCACTCTTAAATGGAAAAAGTTTGGAACCACCAAGACTCTTCCTAGAGCTGGCCGCCTGGCCAAACTGAGCAATCGGGGGAGAAGGGCCTTGGTCAGGGAGGTGACCAAGAACCCGATGGTCACTCTGACAGAGCTCTAGAGTTCCTCTGTGGAGATGGGAGAACCTTCCAGAAGAACAACCATCTCTGCAGCACTGCACCAATCAGGCCTTTATGGTAGAGTGGCCAGACGGAAGCCACTCCTCAGTAAAAAGCACATGACAGTCCTCTTGGAGTTTGCCAAGAGGCACCTAAAGGATGAAACCAAGATTGAACTCTTTGGCCTGAATGCCAAGCGTCAAGTCTGGAGGAAACCTGGCTTGGTGGTGGCATGGTGGTGGCAGCATCATGCTGTGGGGATGTTTTTCATCGGCAGGGACTGGGAGACTAGTTAGGATCGAGGGAAAGATGAACGGAGCAAAGTACAGATAGATCCTTGATGAAAACCTGCTTCAGAGCACTCATGACTTCAGGCTGGCGCAAAGGCTCATCTTCCAACAGGACAACGACCCTAAGCACACAGCCAACACAACGCAGAAGTGGCTTCGGGACAAGTCTCTGAATGTCCTTGGCCCAGTCAGAATCCGGACTTGAACCCGAGCAAAGATCTCTGGAGAGACCTGAAAATAGCTGTGCAGCAACACTACCCATCCAACCTGACAGAGCTTGAGAGGATCTGCAGAGAAGAATGGGAGAAACTCTCCAAATACAGGTGTGCCAAGCTTGTTAGCGTCATACCCAAGAAGACTCGAGCTGTAATCACTGCCAAAGGTGCTTCAATGCCAAAGGTGCTTCAACAAGTACTGGGTAAAGGTTCTGAATACTTATGTAAACATGATATTTCAGTTTTTTATGTTTAATACATTTGCCAAAATTTAATACAAATGCCAAAAACACCTGTTTTTGCGTTGTAATTATGAGGCATTGTGTATAGATTGATGAGGGGAAAAAACGATTTAATCAATTTTAGAAGAAGGCTGTAATGTAACAAAATGTGGAAAAAGGTAAAGGGGTCTGAATACTTTCTGAATGCACTGTACGTACTGTATCTGGGTGAATAGTGAAGACACCTTATGGTTAGCGCCACATCATGGCATGACCAGGGAAAACTCTGGACCCTGCTGGGCCTGGCTGACCAGCAAAACCTCCTAGCCCTACAGTAGTTATGGTCCAGAACCCATGTGTTGAACAGAGAGGTGAAGAGTGAAAGAGGTGGGCAGACAGACTGCTGTTGGACAGTGAGTGTTCAACTCAGCCCAGCCCAGCCCAACCCAGCCCAACCCAGCCCAGCCCAACCCAGCCCAGCCCAACCCAACCCAGCCCAGCCCAGTCCAACCCAGCCCAGCCCAGTGTTTAAGTGTTACTGTGTTGACACATAGGGATGACATAGGGAAGCTGTCTGCCAAATAACTGCCAGCCAGACCAAGCAGGAGAAGAGAGGAAAGGAGAGGAGAGGAGGGGAGAGGAGAAAGGCCTCCCTTCCCTCTCTCTCCCTTCTTCTCCTCCCTCCCTCTTAAAAACTCCCTAAATTCTATCAGCATATCGATTGTGCTACCAGGGCTGGTAAAACCCTAGATCATTGTTATTCTAACTTCCGCGACGCATATAAGGCCCTCCCCCGCCCTCCTTTCGGAAAAGCTGACCACGACTCCATTTTGTTGCTTCCAGCCTACAAACAGAAACTAAAACAAGAAGTTCCCGCGCTCAGGTCTGTTCAACGCTGGTCCGACCAATCTGATTCCACGCTTCAAGACTGCTTCGATCACGTGGATTGGGATATGTTCCACATTGCGTCCAACAACAACATTGATGAATATGCTGATTCGGTGAGCGAGTTCACTAGAAAGTGCATCACTGACGTAATACCCACAGCAAAGATTAAAACATTCCCAAACCAGAAACCGTGGATTGATGGCAGCATTCGCGCGAAACTGAAAGCGCGAACCACTGTTTTTAACCAGGGCAAGGTGACCGGAAACATGAGCGAATACAAACAGTGTAGCTATTCCCTCCGCAAGGCAATCAAACAAGCTAAGTGCCAGTATAGAGACAAAGTAGAGCCGCAAGTCAACAGCTCAGACACAAGAGGTATGTGGCAGGGTCTACAGTCAATCACGGATTACAAAAAGAAAACCAGCCCTGTCGCGGACCAGGATGTCTTGCTCCCAGACAGACTAAATCACTTTTTTGCTCGCTTTGAGGACAATACAGTGCCACTGACACGGTCCGCTACCAAAACCTGCGGGCTCTCCTTCACTGCAGCCGAGGTGAGTAAAACATTTAAACGTGTTAACCCTCGCAAGGCTGCAGGCCCAGACGGCATTCCCAGCCGCGTCCTCAGAGCATGCGCAGACCAGCTGGCTGGTGTGTTTACGGACATATTCAATCAATCCTTATCCCAGTCTGCTGTTCCCACATGCTTCAAGAGGGCCACCATTGTTCCTGTTCCCAAGAAAGCTAAGGTAACTGAGCTAAACGACTACCGCCCCGTAGCACTCACTTCCGTCATCATGAAGTGCTTTGAGAGACTAGTCAAGGACCATATCACCTCCACCCTACCTGACACCCTAGACCCACTCCAATTTGCTTACCGACCCAATAGGTCCACAGACAACGCAATCGCAACCACACTGCCCTAACCCATCTGGACAAGAGGAATACCTATGTGAGAATGCTGTTCATCGACTACAGCTCAGCATTTAACACCATAGTACCCTCCAAACTCGTCATCAAGCTCGAGACCCTGGGTCTAGACCCCGCCCTGTGCAACTGGGTACTGGACTTCCTGACGGGCCGCCCCCAGGTGGTGAGGGTAGGTAACAACATCTCCAACCCGCTGATCCTCAACACTGGGGCCCCACAAGGGTGCGTTCTGAGCCCTCTCCTGTACTCCCTGTTCACCCACGACTGCGTGGCCATGCACGCCTCCAACTCAATCATCAAGTTTGAGGACGACACTACAGTGGTAGGCTTGATTACCAACAACGACGAGACGGCCTACAGGGAGGAGGTGAGGGCCCCCGGAGTGTGGTGTCAGGAAAATAACCTCACACTCAACATCAACAAAACAAAGGAGATGATTGTGGACTTCAGGAAACAGCAGAGGGAGCACCCTCCTATCCACATCGACGGGACAGTAGTGGAGAGGGTAGTAAGTTTTAAGTTCCTCGGCGTACACATCACGGACAAACTGAAATGGTCCACCCACACAGACAGCGTTGTGAAGAAGGCGCAGCAGCGCCTCTTCAACCTCAGGAGGCTGAAGAAATTCGGCTTGTCACCAAATGCACTCACAAACTTCTACAGATGCACAATCGAGACCATCCTGTCGGGCTGTATCACCGCCTGGTACGGCAACTGCTCCGCCCACAACCGTAAGGCTCTACAGAGGGTAGTGAGGTCTGCACAACGCATCACCGGGGGCAAACTACCTGCCCTCTAGGACACCTACACCACCCGATGTCACAGAAATGCCATAAAGATCATCAAGGACAACAACCACCCGAGCCACTGCCTGTTCACCCCGCTATCATCCAGAAGGCGAGGTCAGTACAGGTGCATCAAAGCAGGGACCGAGAGACTGAAAAACAGCTTCTATCTCAAGGCCATCAGACAGTTAAACAGCCACCACTAACATTTAGTGGCTGCTCTCAACATACTGACTCAACTCCAGCCACTTTAATAATGGGAATTGATGGAAATGTACGTAAAAATATATCACTAGCCACTTTAAACAATGCCAATTAATATAATGTTTACATACCCTACATTACTCATCTCATATGTATATGTATATATACTGTACTCTATATCACCTACTGCATCTTGCCATCTTTATGTAATACATGTATCACTAGCCACTTTAAACTATGCCACTTTATGTTTATATACCCTACATTACTCATCTCATATGTATATACTGTACTGTATACCATCTACTGCATCTTGCCTATGCCGTTCTGTACCATCACTCATTCATATATCTTTATGTACATAATCTTTATCCCTTTACACTTGTGTGTATAAGGTAGTAGTTGTGGAATTGTTAGGTTAGATTACTCGTTGGTTATTACTGCATTGTCAGAACTAGAAGCACAAGCATTTCGCTACACTCACATTAACATCTGCTAACCATGTGTATGTGACAAATAAAATTTGATTTGATTTGATTTGAAATACGATGACTATGATAACTCTTATTGAACAGAGAAAAATATTTCCCTCTCTCAATCCCACACGTTCCATAAACAAAGATAAAAGAGTACATATTGTTAAGCCCTGCCTAGCAATACATCTGGAAAGGAGAATAACTTTGGGTGAGCAGAATTTTGCAATCACAGTCAGTTAGAGTTCTCTCTGTGGGAAACATAGCTCTGCTCTGCTCTGGATATCTCTTTATGAGGACTAATCTGAATGGCTGGCAAGAGATGGTGAAGTGCCAGAGGCATGATGAATCTGCTCTGATGGAGGGAACGGAGAGAGAGAGAGAGAGAGAGAGCAGTGAGAGCATAGAGAGAGAAAGATATAGAGAGCAGAGAGAGGGGGGAGAGGTAAAGAGAGTGCAGAGAGAGAGAGAGAGAGAGAGAGAGAGATAAAGAGAGCAGAGAAAGAGAAAGAAAGAGAGAGCGAAAGAGAGTGAGTGAGAGAGAGTACCGCCTGCTTTCTCCCTCTACTCTCAGTGGGGGACTCAATTCTCTCCACAGCTAGTAGCCGGGCAACAGCGCCAGCGAACAATTTATTTACATGCCCTGTTATCCCGCGCCCAGCATCACACCTCTCTCTGACTGACTATACTAACTTAATCTGTTTCCACTAACTTACTGTGGGGTGATAGAATGACTGAGTGACTCATTGTGAGCTTACAGAACAGGGCCCTGGCAGCTGAGCGAAAATTGAGGAAAAATAAACTTCCAGAGGACCTATCATCCTTTCCTTTCTGTCACTACAAGACCATGGTACTTGCCTAGGGAGCAGCAAGAGGAACTGCCCCTCCCTACCTTCAGGCTATGCTCAAACCCTTCACCACAACCCGAGCACTCCGTTCTGCCACCTCTGGTCTCTTGGCCCTCTCACCCTTAAGGGAGGTCAGCTTCCAGTCCAAGCTCTTCTCTATCCTGGCACACCAATGGTGGAACCATCTTCCCCCTGGAACTAGGACAGCAGACTCCCTGCCCATCTTTGGAAAACATCTGAAACCCTACCTCTTCAAAGATGATTTGAAATAATCCCACAGCACCCCCCTCAGCTTCTCTCCTCTCTCTCTCTCTCTATACAGAGTTTTAGTCTTGCTCCGTTCATTGAGCTGGTTTCGTAAGCAGCACTAGGCCGGGCTAACAAGTATCAAAGGACATCAAAAACTATGCAAACTCTGAAAATGATCTGGTGATTTAAATAAACAATGTTTTAAATCACTTAATGTCCTCAATGAATGGGTTAAATAAGACTTCCAACTTACTGGGGAAATTTGGACATGAATTGGGCATCTACGGCCTCCTCCACTGTTTCCTCCATGCAGAAAGGGTGTAGGGTTTTAATTTCCCTACAAAGATAGATACAGTAGGGCTGATCAGTTTAAAACATTCAGTCAATGAGCCGGTGGATAAATAGCATGTGTAAACTGTACAGTAACAATGACTTCCAAGGAAGGATCTGTAAATACAATGCATATGTTAATAATAATATTTAAGTACATATTAGTTAAACGTAAAAAATAGAGTTAAACATATTGCATGGAGCCTTTCAGTGTATGTATTGCTGACCTTAAAGTTGCACTATGCAGACATCCCTCTGCCATTTCCTGGTTGCTAAAATTATAATAGTTTGCCTAATTTCAGTTTATGTGACAAAACAAGCAATGTAATAGTGTAGAGAATCATTGTACCATCTAAACTGCTGTGAAATATATTTTCCATAACCAAAAATATTGTATTTTCATCTGTTAATTTGTATTTTTATTTCACCTTTATTTAACCAGGACATCTTGGGGTTAGGAATACAGGACTGAACCCTATGTTTCAGTAACAGAGTGTGTGACGGTGTGTTGGTGTGATGAGAGCACCACAGACAGCCCTACAGTATACATTTACTTTGCCTTTCAGAATAATCAACAGCTCAACTATATCAACTGCCGTGCTATTCTGTACGTATTTCTACACATCTTAAAGTTCACCCCCTCTTCTACCATTCTTTACATTCCAATACTTTTCTTTACATTTTTATAAAAATATGAACAAAGATTTTCCTTCCTTTAATTTGGTGAATATTTTTGTATGCGTTTCTAAATGAAGACAAACTTAATTTTCAACCAGACAGCTTATCAAATGTTCTTTGCAAAGCAGGCCATAAATATGAATGAGTCCACCGCTCAGACGTGAAAGGGCCGGCTGTGCATCGTCTTTCTCCGCTAAGAAAGGGGGTTTATCACAAATAAAAACCCTGAGTCATTTTTCACAGAAATAATTGCCCTGCATAGGGTGTTATTTCCTGTGTAATGATTGGCTGTCTGAGGCTAATGTTGGCAACTACACAGTGAAAGGAAAGCTGAGTGGGCTGGGATTGGCTGGGCTCGGAGCGGAAGAGGGAGGGATTGGCTGGGAGGGGCTGAGACGAGAGGCTGGGCTGGGTAGGGGGGAAGGGTGGGATGAGCTTTGATGGGCTGGGATGGGCTGGGGTTGGCTGCGTTGGGGTTGGAGAGGTGCTAGGAGGGTCTGGGAAGGGCTGAGAGGTGCTGGGAGGGTCTGGGAAGGGCTGAGAAGTGCTGGGAGGGGCTGGGAAGGGCTGAGAAGTGCTGGGAGGGGCTGAGAGGTGCTGGGAAGGGCTGAGAGGGGCTGGGAAGGGCTGAGAGGGGCTGGTGTAACCGATGTGAAATGGCTAGCTAGTTAGTGGTGGTGCGCGCTAATAGCGTTTCAATTGGTGACGTCACTCGCTTTGAGACCTTGAAGTAGTGGTTCCCCTTGCTCTACAAGGGCCGCGGCTTTTGTGGAGCGATGGGTAACGATGCTTCGTGGGTGACTGTTGTTGATGTGTGCAGAGGGTCCCTGGTTCGAGCCCGGGTATGGGCGAGGAGACGGACGTAAAAGTTAAACTGTTACATTGATGCTGTTGACCCGGATCACTGGTTGCTGCGGAAAAGGAGGAGGTCGAAAGGGGGGTGAATGTAACCGATGTGAAATGGCTAGCTAGTTAGCGGTGGTGCACGCTAATAGCGTTTCAATCGGTGACGTCACTCGAAGTAGTGGTTCCCCTTGCTCTGCAAGGGCCACGGCTTTTGTGGAGCGATGGGTAACGATGCTTCGTGGGTGACTGTTGTTGATGTGTGCCGAGGGTCTCTGGTTCGAGCCCGGGTATGGGCGAGGGGACGGACGTAAAAGTTAAACTGTTACACTGGGACAGACTGAGATGGACTGGGGTGAGATGGGCTGGGGTTGACTGTGATGGGCTGGGCTGGGTTGCCTCCGCACACATCAGAGGGGTAACCTCAAAACTAACTGTGGCCACTCAGCTGGAAGGCTTTAAAGTAGAAAAACACTGCAAGCCATTATCCACCACAGTTCTCTTACTGTGGCTGGGGCCTGATCTGGTCTGGTCTGGTCTGGTCTGGCCTGGTCTGGTCTGGTCTGGCCACTATGTTACTGTAAGGTGAAAGTCAAAGAGCAGTTATGCTTGTGGTACGGAAAACATGGCCCTCGACATTCCTAGCTCGAGGAGCCATGGGGTTTCTGAACTCAAATTAGTAAAGACGTCAAACACGGCAGGGTCTACTGTTTAGACGAGCACATTAAGAGAGCACATTAAGAGGGCACATTAAGAGGGGTGTTCAGCAAGCCTCCTTTCAGAAGGAGACCCTGAACTAATATCATACTGACTGCTACATATTTACAGCTATCCAATGGCTGTCTATGGCTGAATGACTGAATATTACAGTACTGTTTGTAGCGACTGTAAATCTATGTCCACATATTTTCCAATATGACTGTATTTTTACAGAACTTCTCAGCTCTCCTCTGTGAGGTGTTGCACGCCTGGGGAGGACCAGATAGTTGTTTTCCTGGAGGATCACAGTAAATACTGCATCTCCCATAGGGACCCAGTACAGTATAACACTAGGGCAACGTCCCAAATGGCAGCCTATTCCCTACATAGTGCACTACTTTTGACCAGAGCTCTATAGGCCCTGGTCAAAAAAAGCACACTATAAAAAAAATAGGGTGCCATTTGGAACGATATCTTAGACTAGGCCTTTTCAGGAACATTGGGAGCTATAAGCTCTTTGCTCAGGTAGACTCAGTCAAATCAAATCAATTCATCACAGGCTTCATAAACAACAGGTTCAGACTAACAGTGAACTCATCACTTACTGTCCCTTTCCAACATTTCTTTCCTTCTTAATGCATTCGGGCCAGTCAGTTGTGTTGTGACAAGGTAGGGGGGGTATACAGAAGATAGCCTATTTGGTAAAATACCAAGTCCATATTATGGCAAGAACAGCTCAAATAAGCAAAGAGAAAAGACAGTCCATCATTACTTTAAAAGATGAAGGTCAGTCAATATGGAACATTTCAAGAACTTTGAAAGTTTCTTTAAGTGCAGTCGCAAAAACCATCAAGCGCTATGATGAAACTGGCTCTCATGAAAAATAGTTTAAATAAGGAAAACCCTTGGAATGAGTAGGTGTGTCCAAACCTTTGACTGGTACTGGTACTGTACATATTTAAATATATGTACTGTGTATATATGGCTGTGGTCCATTCTGTTCTTCTCTCCTTATAGGCTTTAAGAGATTTTCACGTTGTTTCTCCACAGCGACCCTTACTGGGAGAGGCCTGCTAATGCCAGCTCCTGTTCAGCCTCTAGGCCCAAGACACTCCACCTTGGAGGAGGGCAACAACATACCTCATCGCCATGGTAATCCCCCCCCCCCTTACCTTCTCTGTCTTCCCTTCTTCCTTCTGGTCAGGGGCAGACCAGGCCACAGCTCAGATGCTGTACATACTGTTACTAGTACCAGCTACCTCCCTCTCTTGTCTGGTTAGAGAGACAACATGGTTAAGGATGCCAGCTTGTGTAAAAATCAACTTAACTCCACTTTACTGGCTGGAGCAGTAGAGGAAATGAACCAATAATGAGTTGATGTGCAGGGGTATGAGGTAATCGAGGTGGATATGTACAGTACATATAACTAGGAATTAAGTGACAGTAGCAGCAGTTTATGTGATGAGACAAAAAAGTTAGTGCAAAAAGGGTCAATGCAGTCCGGGTAGCTATTTGGTTAACTATTAAGCAGTCTTATGGCTTAGGGGTAGAAGCTGTTCAGGTTCCAGCCTTGGTGCATCGGTACCGCTTGCCATGGGGTAGCAGAGAGAACAGTCCATGACTTGGGTGGCTGGAGTCTTTGACCATTTTTAGGGCCTTCCTCTGACACCATCTGGTATAGAGGTCCTGGATGGCAGGGAGCTCGGTCACAGTGATGCACTGTACGCACTACCCTCTGCAGCGCCATGCGGTCAGATACCAAGCAGTTGCCATACCAAGTGGTGATGCAGCCAGCCAAGATGCTCTCAATGGTGCAGCTGTAGAACCTTTTAAGGATCTGAGGGTCCATGCCAAATCTTTTCAGCCTCCTGAGGGATCCTGAGGGATAACAGGCCTTGTCGTGCCCTCTTCACGACTGTGTGGACCATGATAGTGATGTGGACAATGAGGAACATGAAGCTCTTGACCCGCTCCACTACAGCCCTGTCGATGTGAATGGGGGCGAGCTCAACCCTCACGTTTCATGTAGTCCACAATCAGTTGCTTTGTCTTGCTGACGTTGAGGGAGAGGCTGATGTTCTGGTACCACACTGGCAGGTCTCTGACCTCCTCCCTATAGGCTATCTCATCGCCATCTGTGATCAGGCCTACCACCGTCGTATCGTTGGCAAACATAATGATGGGGTTGGAGTCGTGCGCGTCCATGCAGTCGAGAGTGAACAGGGAGTACAGGAGGGGACTAAGCACGCACCCCTGAGGGACCCCGTGTTGAGGGTCAGCGTGGCGGGTGCGTTGTTGCCTACCCTCACCTCCTGGGGGCGGCATATCAGGAAGTCCAGGATGCAGAGGGAGGGTTCAGTCCCAGGGTCCTTAGCTTAGTGTTGAGCTTGGAGGGCACTATGGTATTGAACACTGAGCTATAGTCAATGAACAGCATTCTCCCATATGTTTTCCTCTTGTCCAGAAGGGAAAGGGTAGTGTGGAGTGCAATAGAGAGAGTCTGGAGAGTCCAAACGTATTAGAGCATTAGTCAACACTGTTGTTCCTGCTAAAACAGTGGCACAGGAGAAACACAACACACAGTCCAGACTACATGATCTGGACTCACTTAGCTGAGAGCCTAACTACAACACACACACACACACACACACACACACACACACACACACACACACACACTGGTGCGCTACTAAATACTTACTGGAATAATAACAGAGGAGGGATAAAGGAAATAGCAAGAGAACAAAAAGGAGAGAGAAGAGAGAGAGGAGAGAGGAGAGAGGAGAGAGAAGAGAGAGGAGAGAGGAGAGAGAGGAGAGAGGGGAGAGATGAGAGATGAGAGAGGAGAGAGAGAGGAGAGAGAAAAGAGGAGAGAGAAAAGAGGAGAGAGAGGAGAGGAGAGAGAAGAGAGGAGAGAGAAGAGAGGAGAGAGAAAAGAGGAGAGGAGAGAGAGGAGAGGAGAGGAGAGAAAAGAGAGGACATGAAAGAGAGAAGGGAGGAGAGAGGAGAGAGGAGAGAGAAGAGAAAGGAGAGAGGAGAGAAGAGAAAGGAGAGAAGACAGGAGAGGAGACAGGAGAAAGGAGAGAGGAGACAGGAGAGAGACAAGATAATCATGAAAGTAAATGATGGAAAGGCAACACAGAAAGGACCAAGCCCATATTTTGACAAATAATGGTAGGAAAGAAGGAAATCAAAGTTTTGCTCTAATCACAATTAGTCTGAGTGTGGCCTTTTGTGACCATTTTGAGTTCAGTCTGTTGAATTGCCAATTTGTCCTTGATTTCAGATGGGGATCAGGAGTTGTGTGTGTTCGGCTGCTGCAGTGAGCAACAACCACATCCAGACAACGGCCACGTCCCAAATGGAACCCTATTCCCTATATAGTGCACTACTTTTGACCAAAACCCTATGGGCCCGAGTCAAAAGTAGTGCACTCAATAGGGAACAGGATTACATTTGGGACACAAACAAAGTATCAAGTGATGGGCCCCAAAGCGTCCAAATCAGATGATTACAACGTGTGGCACCCAGAGGCCTCTCAGCAGAACCTTCATCACGCCTCCTGACCCCTATGATTTTCATTAGAGATATCCAGTTTGAAATAACAAGTGGAAGTAGGGTACACACACTGCTCTGTCGGTGCTTGTTTAATTTCCTGTTGGTTTGAAAGGTTCCTGAGGAAACAAGAGGTGTGATAAGTAGACAAGCTACCTCAGCAGACAGCTATCTGGTGACCTGGTCACTCTGGCTTCATCCCAGATGGCACCCTATACCCTATATAATGCACTACTTTTGACCAGGGCCCATATAATGCCCATAGGGCACTGGTAAAAAGTAGTGCACTATATAGAGGATAACTCATATTGTTTAAATGATGGCCAACATAGATTACTCCACCACCACTGTATATGGCAACACATATTTTCCACAGCTGTCATCACAAAGCGCCTTTATTTGAGTCCCTCTCTCAGAAAGAGTAATATGCTACAGAAGCAAATCCTGGATTCCTAAGATATGGTTGAAGGGTAGGAAAAACTGAAAAGGTGATACGATGGTGTCATTTTCCAAAATGAGTTTATGTTCTGATGCAAATCTTCTCCTTCAACCATAAATCAAGGGTATATGAAACATGACTGCTGCAGCTAGAGTGAGTTTTCCATGAGTGTACACTTACAGCAGGGCACTGTTTCCAGCTGTGTGTCCCAAATGTGTGTCCCTGTAGTGTACTACTTCTGGCCATGGTCAAAAGTAGTACAATATATAGGAATAGCCTAGGTTGCCATTTGGGACACAGACCTTGATTTCAGATTTTCCAGACCTGGTTGGAGGCATTTATCTGCCCAGTAAACCTGCTCATGAAATATATTTGAATAACCAATTCTGCACTTAAGCTGCAATTAATTTACAAAACAGTGTTTTATCTTACTGTACTTATAGTGTTTATAAATAAGGTGCTAAAAGCAACTATATTGCAAAAATATGAATAAGTTAGTGTAACATGTATTGGGGTTAAAGCTAACTAAACTATGACAGTTCACAGCATGGTACAGTAAGTACTATACTGTACATGTAACATGTGACATGGTAGAATTGGCTATCAATATTTAAACAACTGAGTACAACGCCGACATGGCCATGTTCAATATTCAACGACCCCCGAGCCCTCAGCCCTCAGCCCTCAGCCCTCAGCCCTCTTCCCTTCCTTCATCATGCTGAGTGTTCATTTCCACTCCAGCCAAAACAATGAAGAGAGTTAAACCTCCTGGAACTTCAGAGAAACCACTCATTACCACATCCAAATTGTTCTTTGGGCATGAAACGGACAAATGTATTAAACTCTCTCTCTGTGGCTGAGAGGAGGGAAATGAGCAGCAGTTAAACTAATTATAGTTTAACTAATACTAATTAGCTGCAAAGCAATAGAATCCTTGCTAGCATGTTAAATCTGCTACATGACAGTATCATTTCAGTCCTTAAAAGTATTATGCAAATTAGCACTCTTCCCTGCTCAACAAGACGGAGAAAGGAGACCGATAATTTATACACAAAGCACCTTTCAGGAGATATCTGTCACCTCAGCCATGGAGTTTTATGTTTATAGCTATACCTGTTTTATAGCTATACCTTGTTTACATGGTCTCTACAGGTCCACAAGCATTTCAACTAGAACGCTTCATTTCCAGAAACACACACTGTTCATTTAATGTTACAATTCCCCCACGACTGCGGCAAGATGGGAAAATGGAAAAGGTCATATTTACACGGTACAGCACATTTTAATCTTCTGTTTTTAAAACATACTTTCCATTCTACAGCATAAACAGGATTGTTCTGTGTTCAGTTCAAATCTATATTTAGAAACGGTGACTATGCAGAGAGAAAAGTGCTTGAAATGTTTAGGGGGCTGAAAACTCTTTCCTTTGAAAGGAGAGTGAGTGATTTGAATCTTTGCGAGAAGTCTAGATTCTAGAGTCTAAATTGGGCCTCTATATACTGAGCGTATAAAACATTAGCAATACCTTCCTAATATTGAGTTGCGCCACCTTTTGCCCTCAGAACAGCCTCAATATGTCAGGGCATGGACTGCAAGGTGTCGAGAGAATTCCACAGTGATGGCCCATGTTGTCTCCAATGCTTCCCACAGTTGTGTGTCAAGTAGGCTGGATGTCCTTTGGGTGGTGGACCATCCTTGATACACACAGGAAACTGCAGGTTGTGAAAAACCCAGCAGCGTTGCAGTTCTTGACAAACTCAAACCAATGCACATGGCACCTACAACCAAAACCCAGCAAAAAGGCACTTCAATATTTTGTCTTGCCTATTCAGCCTCTGAATGGCACACACACACCCCCGCCTTATCACAGCTCACTGGTCACCTAGCAGCATCCACCCGTAGCACGCGCTCCAGCAGGTATATCTCTCTGGTCACCCCCAAAGCCAATTCTTCCTTTGGCCGCCTCTCCTTCCAGTTCTCTGCTGCCAATGACTGGAACAAACTGCAAAAATCACTAAAGCTGAAGACTCTTACCTCCCTCACTAGCTTTAAGCACCAGCTGTCAGAGCAGCTCACAGATCACTGCACCTGTACATAGCCCATCTGTAAATAGCCCATCCAATCTACCGCATCCCCATACTGTATTTATTTATTTATCTTGCTCCTTTGCACCCCAGTATCTTTAAATGCACATTCATCTTCTGCACATCCTACCATTCCAGTGTTTAATATATTGTAATATATTGTAATATAATATATTGTAATATATTGTAATTTCTATATTGTAATTACTTCGCCACCATGGCCTATTTATTGCCTTAACTCCCTTATCTTACCTCATTTGCACTCACTGTATATAGACTTTTTGTTTTCTTTTGTTCTACTGTATTATTGACTATGTTTTGTTTATTCCATGTGTAACTCTGTGTTGTTGTATGTGTCGAACTGCTTTTGCTTCATCTTGGCCAGGTCGCAGTTGTAAATGAGAACTTGTTCTCAACTAGCTTACCTGGCTAAATAAAGGCGAAATAATAATACAAAATTTAAAAACATACTCAATCCATGTCTCAATTTTCTCAAGGCTTATAAAATCCCGTCTTCTCCCCTTCATCTACACTGATTGAAGTGGATTTAACAGGTGACATCAATACGGGATTAAGCTTTCACCTGTATTCACCTGTTCAGTTAAATAAAGGTTAAATACATTAAATCAGCCTCTGTTGTCAGCTGTTTGATGCTGCTAGCTATTGCACTCTGGGCCAGAGTCAAAATGCATTACCGGGCCCTGTTTTGTTTGTTCCTGTTTGCTGTGTGTTGCTTTATCCCTTATTTTAAAATAATCATCAAGATTGATATAATTTGTTTCAAGTAAGTCAAATCTATACTAAGAAAATGAGAAGTTATGGTTGGAGGCAGAGTAGTAAATTGTAAACATTTTGCAGGTTATCTAAATGCAAACTAGAAGCAACTTATCATGAGACTGGATTTCTCCACCATCTGGTCCAATAACAGGGGATTTGTCTAGTGGCAAGCAAAGAATAGAATGATGGGAGAAAGATTAGCAGGCAAGTCCTACAGTTGGATAAAATGTCTTTCAAACAAGAACAGATGACGCCTTAACAATTACACCTGTCAAAAACTCCAGAAAGCAATCCATCTCTGGCAGCTCAGCTGAAAAGCATGGCTGGGCTGCTTCATAGCTAAAACATTTTTTAACAATTGCCAGCACAACATTTTGATACATGACAAGCTCAGGAAGTCACATTTCACTTTCATGTGTAACTAGAACCAACTCAGGCCCCTGCTATTCACTAATAAGTACAGCATGTCCAAGTGGAGAGGAGGAAGATAGGAGGAGCTGTGTGTGTGTGTGTGTGTGTGTGTGTGTGTGTGTGTGTGTGTGTGTGTGTGTGTGTGTGTGTGTGTGTGTGTGTGTGTGTGTGTGTGTGTGTGTGTGTGTGTGTGTGTGTGTGTGTGTTGTGTGTGTTGTGTGTGCGTGCTTGCGTATGTGTGTGTGTGTGTGTGTGTGTGCGTGTGTGTGTGTGTGTGTGTGTGTTCAGCGTGCGTGCGTGCATGTGTGTGCGTGTGTGTTGTGTGTGCGTATGTGTGTGTGTGAGTGTGTGTGTGTGTGTGTTGTGTATGTGTGTGTGTGTGTGTGTGTGTTTATGCACAAGTTCAATCATTGCTCAGCACTATCATAGAGGGATTGTAAATCATTGATCTTGACCATCTCAACTGAAATAATACTTCACACACAAACATGAAATTGGCAAATAGAGTCAGAAAGAGACAGAAAAAGATCAAGCGAGAAGAATAATCCCTGTCATGTGACCCACACAACCACTTGTTGTTATTGAGGTTTGGGATTGGATTCACTTAGTGCTGCACGGTATACTGGCACCACGGTATACTGGCACCACGGTATACTGGCACCACGGTATACTGGCACCACGGTAATGGTAATAACACGGTACCAAAACGTCATGATACTTATGACACCAACATTTTAGAAAATCGTAGTACCGTTTCATACGATACCACCGACTTTTTCTGCCCTACCGATCTGAAGAACCTGCTGGCGCCTGTTCTAAAATGTTTATGAAGTCAGTTATGTTTATAAATTCAGCATATTTAATCAACAGCCACTAGACTATTGTATGTACAGGTACAATAATATCCACTTCACACACCTGCGCATCACGACACGTAATCAGCCAGCCTCATCCCCTACCTGCCCTCACTCCCCTGCTTCTCTCTGTCCACTCTTCACATCCCCTACCTGCCCTCACTCCCCTGCTTCTCTCTGTCCACTCTTCACATCCCCTACATGCCCTCACTCCCCTGCTTCTCTCAGTCCACTCTTCACATCCCCTACCTGCCCTCACTCCCCTGCTTCTCTCTGTCCACTCTTCACATCCCCTACCTGCCCTCACTCCCCTGCTTCTCTCTGTCCACTCTTCACATCCCCTACATGCCCTCACTCCCCTGCTTCTCTCAGTCCACTCTTCACATCCCCTACCTGCCCTCACTCCCCTGCTTCTCTCTGTCCACTCTTCACATCCCCTACCTGCCCTCACTCCCCTGCTTCTCTCTGTCCACTCTTCACATCCCCTACCTGCCCTCACTCCCCTGCTTCTCTCAGTCCACTGTTCACATCCCCTACCTGCCCTCACTCCCCTGCTTCTCTCTGTCCACTCTTCACATCCCCTACCTGCCCTCACTCCCCTGCTTCTCTCTGTCCACTCTTCACATCACCTACCTGCCCTCACTCCCCTGCTTCTCTCTGTCCACTCTTCACATCACCTACCTGCCCTCACTCCCCTGCTTCTCTCTGTCCACTCTTCACATCCCCTACCTGCCCTCACTCCCCTGCTTCTCTCTGTCCACTCTTCACATCCCCTACCTGCCCTCACTCCCCTGCTTCTCTCTGTCCACTCTTCACATCCCCTACCTGCCCTCACTCCCCTGCTTCTCTCTGTCCACTGATCACATCCCCTACCTGCCCTCACTCCCCTGCTTCTCTCTGTCCACTCTTCACATCCCCTACCTGCCCTCACTCCCCTGCTTCTCTCAGTCCACTGTTCACATCACCTACCTGCCCTCACTCCCCTGCTTCTCTCAGTCCACTGTTCACATCACCTACCTGCCCTCACTCCCCTGCTTCTCTCTGTCCACTCTTCACATCCCCTACCTGCCCTCACTCCCCTGCTTCTCTCTGTCCACTCTTCACATCACCTACCTGCCCTCACTCCCCTGCTTCTCTCAGTCCACTGTTCACATCCCCTACCTGCCCTCACTCCCCTGCTTCTCTCAGTCCACTCTTCACATCCCCTACCTGCCCTCACTCCCCTGCTTCTCTCTGTCCACTCTTCACATCCCCTACCTGCCCTCACTCCCCTGCTTCTCTCTGTCCACTCTTCACATCCCCTACCTGCCCTCACTCCCCTGCTTCTCTCTGTCCACTCTTCACATCCCCTACCTGCCCTCACTCCCCTGCTTCTCTCTGTCCACTCTTCACATCACCTACCTGCCCTCACTCCCCTGCTTCTCTCTGTCCACTCTTCACATCACCTACCTGCCCTCACTCCCCTGCTTCTCTCTGTCCACTCTTCACATCCCCTACCTGCCCTCACTCCCCTGCTTCTCTCTGTCCACTCTTCACATCCCCTACCTGCCCTCACTCCCCTGCTTCTCTCAGTCCACTCTTCATATCCCCTACCTGCCCTCACTCCCCTGCTTCTCTCTGTCCACTCTTCACATCCCCTACCTGCCCTCACTCCCCTGCTTCTCTCAGTCCACCCTTCATATCCCCTACCTGCCCTCACTCCCCTGCTTCTCTCAGTCCACTCTTCACATCCCCTACCTGCCCTCACTCCCCTGCTTCTCTCTGTCCACTCTTCACATCACCTACCTGCCCTCACTCCCCTGCTTCTCTCTGTCCACTCTTCACATCCCCTACCTGCCCTCACTCCCCTGCTTCTCTCAGTCCACTCTTCATATCCCCTACCTGCCCTCACTCCCCTGCTTCTCTCTGTCCACTCTTCACATCCCCTACCTGCCCTCACTCCCCTGCTTCTCTCAGTCCACTCTTCACATCCCCTACCTGCCCTCACTCCCCTGCTTCTCTCTGTCCACTCTTCACATCACCTACCTGCCCTCACTCCCCTGCTTCTCTCTGTCCACTGTTCACATCACCTACCTGCCCTCACTCCCCTGCTTCTCTCTGTCCACTCTTCACGAGCGTCTAGTCCTCCGTCAGTTTTATTAAATATAACATATCTATGATGGCAGGCGGGGATGCAGACCGAGACCCTGATGAGTCTTCTGTTGTTAGATTTGTACATTTGTTACATTGGAAAAGCGCACAATGTTGACACACTGTATAATTTCATGACCTGTTATATCCAAGAGCACAGACCGGTCTGAGCTCACTGTCATGCAGCCTCAGAGTGTCACAGAGAGGGAAAATGGAGCACCGCTTGGCGACAGACACGCTTGGCGACAGACACGCTTGGCGACAGACACGCTGCGGCGACACACGCTTGGCGACAGACACGCTTGGTGACAGACATGCTTGGCGACAGACACGTTTGGCGACAGCAAAGAACATGACTAGTCTCTAATATGACCTAAATTACCAGACACGCCTTCTTTTCTTTCCATCGGGATTCGAGCGCATTTGATATACATTTCACAAACCATGTTGCGGGCCATTTGAAACTAATCTCTGGTCGCTAATTATTGGTTTGATAACAAACAACGTAATCCAGTCATGTTACCTAGCTAGCTAACAACCTGGTAACATGACAGTAAATCCAGGCACATTTGATTAGCAAAGGAAGAAGGGAAAAGGTTCTGCTACTCATGAGATGTGCTTCAAAGGTAGCATTCATGTAGGCCTAATGGAACACTATATCAAACATCTATTTATTTCTGGTGCTCCTTAAATTCTGTTTGGTGAATAACATTTAAAAAGTTGGGAGCAGTGTGTGTGTATGTGGGCGAGAGAGAGTGGTGTGTGTTTATCAGAGAGAGTGGTGTGTGTTTATCAGAGAGTGGTGTGTGTTTATCAGAGAGAGTGGTGTGTGTTTATCAGAGAGTGGTGTGTGTTTATCAGAACGAGTGGTGTGCGTTTATTAGAGAGAATGGTGTGTGTTTATCAGAGAGAGTGGTGTGTGTTTATCAGAGAGGGTGGTGTGTGTTTATCAGAGAGAGTGGTGTGTGTTTATCAGAGAGAGTGGTGTGTGTTTATCAGAGAGAGTGGTGTGTGTTTATCAGAGAGAATGGTGTGTGTTTATCAGAGAGAGTGGTGTGTGTTTATCAGAGAGATTGGTGTGTGTTTATCAGAGAGTGGTGTGTGTTTATCAGAGAGTGGTGTGTGTTTATCAGAGAGAGCGGTGTGTGTTTATCAGAGAGTGGTGTGTGTTTATCAGAGAGAGCGGTGTGTGTTTATCAGAGAGAGTGGTGTGTGTTTATCAGAGAGTGGTGTGTGTTTATCAGAGAGAGAGGTGTGTGTTTATCAGAGAGAGTGGTGTGCGTTTATTAGAGAGAGTGGTGTGTGTTTATCAGAGAGAGTGGTGTGTGTTTATCAGAGAGGGTGGTGTGTGTTTATCAGAGAGAGTGGTGTGTGTTTATCAGAGAGGGTGGTGTGTGTTTATCAGAGAGGGTGGTGTGTGTTTATCAGAGAGGGTGGTGTGTGTTTATCAGAGAGAGTGGTGTGTGTTTATCAGAGAGAGTGGTGTGTGTTTATCAGAGAGAATGGTGGGTGTTTATCAGAGAGAGTGGTGTGTGTTTATCAGAGAGAGTGGTGTGTGTTTATCAGAGAGTGGTGTGTGTTTATCAGAGAGTGGTGTGTGTTTATCAGAGAGTGGTGTGTGTTTATCAGAAAGAGCAGTGTGTGTTTATCAGAAAGAGTGGTGTGTGTTTATCAGAGAGTGGTGTGTGTTTATCAGAGAGTGGTGTGTGTTTATCAGAGAGAGCGGTGTGTGTTTATCAGAGAGTGGTGTGTGTTTATCAGAGAGTGGTGTGTGTTTATCAGAGAGAGCGGTGTGTGTTTATCAGAGAGAGTGGTGTGTGTTTATCAGAGAGAATGGTGTGTCTTTATCAGAGAGAGTGGTGTGTGTTTATCAGAGAGGGTGGTGTGTGTTTCTCAGAGAGGGTGGTGTGTGTTTATCAGAGAGAGTGGTGTGTGTTTATCAGAGAGAGTGGTGTGTGTTTATCAGAGAGAGTGGTGTGTGTTTATCAGAGAGTGGTGTGTGTTTATCAGAGAGAGTGGTGTGTGTTTATCAGAGAGGGTGGGTGTGTGTTTATCAGAGAGAGTGGTGTGTGTTTATCAGAGAGAGTGGTGTGTGTTTATCAGAGAGTGGTGTGTGTTTATCAGAGAGAGTGGGTGTGTGTTTATCAGAGAGAGTGGGTGTGTGTTTATCAGAGAGAGTGGTGTGTGTGTATCAGAGAGAATGGTGTGTGTTTATCAGAGAGAGTGGTGTGTGTTTATCAGAGAGTGGTGTGTGTTTATCAGAGAGAATGGTGTGTGTTTATCAGAGAGAGTGGTGTGTGTTTATCAGAGAGAGTGGTGTGTGTTTATCAGAGAGAGTGGTGTGTGTTTATCAGAGAGTGGTGTGTGTTTATCAGAGAGTGGTGTGTGTTTATCAGAGAGTGGTGTGTGTTTATCAGAGAGAGCGGTGTGTGTTTATCAGAGAGAGCGGTGTGTGTTTATCAGAGAGTGGTGTGTGTTTATCAGAGAGAGTGGTGTGTGTTTATCAGAGAGAGCGGTGTGTGTTTATCAGAGAGTGGTGTGTGTTTATCAGAGAGAGCGGTGTGTGTTTATCAGAGAGACTGGTGTGTGTTTATCAGAGAGTGGTGTGTGTTTATCAGAGAGTGGTGTGTGTTTATCAGAGAGTGGTGTGTGTTTATCAGAGAGAGTGGTGTGTGTTTATCAGAGAGAGTGGTGTGTGTTTATCAGAGAGTGGTGTGTGTTTATCAGAGAGTGGTGTGTGTTTATCAGAGAGAGTGGTGTGTGTTTATCAGAGAGTGGTGTGTGTTTATCAGAGAGAGTGGTGTGTGTTTATCAGAGAGAGTGGTGTGTGTTTATCAGAGAGTGGTGTGTGTTTATCAGAGAGAGTGGTGTGTCTCTGTTACCTGAAGAGTAAAGAAGTTTTCATGCAGTGTTTTTCCCTTACTGACACAATGACATGCAGATCTTTATGCATGTATATCACAGGAGGTTGGTGGCACCTTAATTGGGGAGGACGGGCTCGTGCTAAAGGCGGTTGCAGAATGAGTGGAACGGTTTTAAACACATCGTTTCTACGTGTTTGATGGCATTCCATTTGCGCCCTTCAAGCCACTGTTATGAGCCATCCTCCCTTCAGCAGCTTCCACTGATATATATTCCTTCCTCCCATTCCTTCAGCCAAATCACAGGTAGGCCTTTGCAAATATGAGCAAATCAGCCATTCTATGCAGTATTCTATTAAACACTGAACACTGTGAAGTTAAATTCATTGTGTTGTAATGAGTGTGAATTTCAGTGGCAGGTTTTTGGAGGTTTAGAAAGGTAAACAAGTGTCCCGGAGGACGGGGTGAACAGGATGCTAGGCTACTCAGTATCGGGATACTTGGCCTGCTATCATATCGTTGGTAAAATGTTGGTATCGTGTCAAGCCTAGATTCACTGTTATCTTACCCACACAACTCGTGTTGTTCTTGAGGGTTTGGATTGGATTCAATGTATTTCCTCCATTCTGTTCTCGTTGCTGTAGTTTATAGCTCAAGACAATATATCTCCATTTAAAACATAAGAATTAAAAAATGTAAACACTGCATAATAAAGTCTATTGGCACTCAATTTATGAATATTTGTCATAAATGGTTGAAAAATTGTCTAATTTGCAGTTAACTAACACGTGCAGAAGTCATCGGGTATAGTTTATAGTGGATGTAGTCAGGACAGGAGTCTACCAGGAAACTACCAGGAGGATTGAGCTCCTCAAGTTTCATTTGGACAGGTGTCAACATTCCCAAGCCAACCTGCATGATATATCCCATTATGACAAGTCGGAAGGAGATCTGATCTGCATCATATTCTCTTTTTAGCACACTACTGGGGTGTCCACCAATTTGGTGCGATTTGAGAGGTGTAACTTGGTCACGTTCTTATTTTTGATTTCACCTCATTTTAACATTATATCACAAAGAGCACATGTTCAACTTCATAAAAAGAAAATACTATAGTAAGTGCCAAATAAAGTAACAGGGTTGACCGTAACAGTGTTGACCGTAACAGTGTTGACCGTAACAGTGTTGACCGTAACAGTGTTGACCGTAACAGGGTTGACCGTAACAGTGTTGACCGTAACATGGTTGACCGTAACAGGGTTGACCGTAACATGGTTGACCGTAACAGGGTTGACCGTAACATGGTTGACCGTAACAGGGTTGACCGTAACATGGTTGACCGTAGCAGTGTTGACCGTAACATGGTTGACCGTAACAGTGTTGACCGTAACAGTGTTGACCGTAACAGTGTTGACCGTAACAGGGTTGACCGTAACAGGGTTGACCGTAACAGTGTTGGCCGTAACAGTGTTGACCGTAACAGGGTTGACCGTAACATGGTTGACCGTAACCTGGTTGACCGTAACAGGGTTGACCGTAACAGGGTTGGCCGTAACAGTGTTGACCGTAACAGTGTTGACCGTAACAGGGTTGACCGTAACAGGGTTGGCCGTAACAGTGTTGACCGTAACTGGGTTGACCGTAACATGGTTGACCGTAACATGGTTGACCGTAACAGGGTTGACCGTAACAGTGTTGACCGTAACAGTGTTGACCATAATACGGTTGACGATTTCTTCTTAAATCAGCCATAAATCCCCTTGTGACGGGGGGAATGGAAGCTTGTTGTGTGCAACAGGGAGAGGCAATTGAATGCAAGCGTTACAAAACAAATGAAGTGGTTCAAACATTTCTAGCCTGTCTATGAGTAACAGGGTTGACTTTTCATTCTCCACTCAGTTTTCCAGCACAGAACCAGCTCACCTGTTTTTACTGTATGATTTTTACTATTATATGTTCAATGTTTATTTTGATTAAAAAAAGGAATAGTTTAACCATATTAAAACAAGAGTTCAGTTCATGTGAAAATGCTGAATTTTGGCACTTTAACAAGCCTTAATTCATTTAAAAATCGTCTGTATTATGTGGTCTGTATTAAAGGGCACTTCATTTCATTTAACAGGTTTTTTCAATTCAGTTGTTGCACAATTTCTACTTAAAATATCAAAAGGCACTATTTTCTTATAACGACCCTACTATATAGTGTAGTATGCAGCCTATGGGCCCTGGTCAGAAATAGAGTGCTACATAGGGAATACTGGGAAACCCTTGGGCGGGCTGTAGAAATACCTTTTCGGGATGGAAAAAAGCTTTCAGTGTAAACTTAAACGACTAAACCAAATATAAAGTATGTAGAAAAGATAATGGACCTATATATACTGTTTTTAACAATTTATACTTTGAGAACTAACAATCACCAAAATTGGGGATTTAAAAATCGCTAAAATAATGAATTTAACAGTATTTATTTTGTTAGTAAGTTTGAGCAAAAGAACACAGCAGTAGCCATGGCAAAATGCATAGAATTGCTGGAACTTATCTTTAAAACGGCAAAACATTTGGTGATGAGAATCAGTAGAAGATAAGTAGAGAGAGAGACAGAGAGACAGAGAGACAGAGAGAGAGAGAGAGAGAGAGAGAGAGAGAGAGAGAGAGAGAGAGAGAGAGAGAGAGAGAGAGAGAGAGAGAGAGAGAGAGAGACAATTTCCTACATGAAGTTTATTTGATGGAATAGAAGTTTAGTAATGGTTAGGTTGTTATGAATGCACTGAAAAAAAATTACTTTATATCCGAGTTGTATCTATTGTTCACACGCGTATCTGCCCTCTCATTGGCTAGAATGGTCCCATCTGAGCTTGCCTCCTCCCACCTGCCTTCCATCTTTGAGAACAGGTAATTCCATCGTTAGAGTGATCACTCCACTATCTTGTCAATATAAG
Source organism: Salvelinus alpinus (assembly GCF_045679555.1). NCBI lineage: Eukaryota > Metazoa > Chordata > Actinopteri > Salmoniformes > Salmonidae > Salvelinus > Salvelinus alpinus. Next base: position 19,191,434 of record NC_092119.1, read on the forward strand.
CGAGGCTCCCAGCTCCCACAGAGGAGGAAAGCAGGGCAGAACCTTTACCTCCACCATGATCAATAATAAAAGACATTTGTCCTTTCAAGTGATGTTTAATTATAACGCAGGGCCAAGGTTAGCCAGCTGCATTGCTACTCCACACAAGCAGCACGGTCCACACAGTCCAACCCAACATCTAACCCCTCCACTCAGGGGTGCTTGTTTTCCACAGGCCAAAGCTGTTAAAACTGATTGCAGAGCGGGGTTGAAAGGGCAAGCGCTTTTCGGGCCGAATCATGATGAATAGGGCCTGATGAGTTCTGGAGGGACTGTGCCACTGCTAGGCCCTGTATGAGGAGCTGGGAGGAACCAGTGAATTCTACAAGCAGAGAGGATGCTGGGAGATTACAGCACACGTAAACATGTCAAGCATTGCCGCAGCGTTAAGATGAAAACACAACTCGATACATACAAGCACGCAGGCACGCACACACACACAACACACACGAGAGACATGACACACACTACACACACTACACCACCACGCTGACAAACAGTCAGTTAATCATCCTGCTGGTCCACTAAACCAGTAAACCAGCTGTGTGATTGGCTGTTATACAGGCCTGAGGAGAGGGCTATACGTTTTAACCTGCTCTGTTCGCTGTTCAGTTTCTGCATCATATCATGCTCAATAAACACACGTTAGACCCAGATATGGCGGGACTGAGAGAGCGAGAGTGATTAATCAGAGATGCTCCACTTTGGTAAATCATGTCCCTATAACCATCCACCACAACACAGCAAGCCTCTCTAAATCTCCATCACCTTCCTCTTCTCCTCTCCCAGGCCGCCAAGCTATAACTGAGCCATTATTGACAATAATACAAAGTGTCTGCCTACCCACGCACTAGACGGGGGCGCTTATTTCTCCTGCATCTTAAATGCCCAGGCTAAAAGCAATGAGGGGAAGGCTTAGGCCCTTACGGCTGTTTTATTTGATTGTATTATGAAATATTCAAAGAGGAGATTTGCAGTTGCTGCTGAATTCACGACTCTCTCTCTTACATGACGGATGACAACACCGGGGCATGTCAGCAGCTCCAATGTACTGTTATGGCTGCCTTACAAGTCATGCAATTACCAGTCATGCACTGAGGATGGGCGGCAGGAACAATGAAGACGCAAAGCAAGGCAAACCCTTGACAGATGAAGAAGCCATTTGCTGGATCTGACTGCTGCTCCGTGCTCACACAGCTGTGTCCCAAATGGCACCCTATTCCCTACATAGTACACTGCTTTTGGTCAAAAGTAGTGCACTGTGTAAGGAATACGGTGGCATTTGGGACGCAGGCACAGTCAATAGGCAACAGAGGAAATAGGCTGGGAGTGTGAATTTGATCATTCTTTATCCTACGGTAGTGTAGAGTAGTGTAGAATAGTGTAGTGTAGTGTAGTATAGTGCAGAGTGGTGTAGTGTAGTGTAGAGTAGTGTAGAGTAGAGTAGTGTAGAGCAGAGTAGTGTAGAGCAGAGTAGTGTAGTGTAGAGTAGAGTAGTGTAGATCAGTGTAGTGTAGAGTAGTGTAGAGTAGTGTAGTGTAGTGTAGTGTAGAGTAGTGTAGAGTGGTGTAGTGTAGAGTAGTGTAGTGTAGTGTAGAGTAGTGTAATGTAGTATAGAATAGTGTAGAGTAGTGTAGAGTAGTGTAGTGTAGAGTAGTGTAGATGAGTGTACTGTGGTGTAGAGTAGTATAGTGTAGAGTAGTGTAGTGTAGTGTAGAGCAGTGTAGAGTAGTGTAATGGAGTGTAGAGTAGTGTGGAGTACTATAGAGTAGTGTAGAGTAGAGTAGTGTAGTGTAGAGTAGTGTAGTGTAGAGTAGTGCTAAGTAGAGTAGTGTAGTGTAGAGCAGTGTAGAGTAGTGTAATGGAGTGTAGAGTAGTGTAGAGTAGAGTAGTGTAGTGTAGAGTAGTGTAGTGTAGAGTAGTGCTAAGTAGTGTAGTGTAGAGTAGTGTTAAGTGGTGTAGTGTAGTGCAGTGTAGAGTAGAGTAGTGTAGTGTCGAGGAGTATAGTGTAGAGTAGTGTTAAGTAGTGTAGTGTAGTAGAGTAGAGTACTGTATAGTAGTGTAGAGTAGTGTAGAGTAGTGTAGAGTAGTGTAGAGTAGTGTAATGTAGAGTAGTGTAGTGTAGTGTAGAGTAGTGTTAAGTAGTGTAGTGTAGTAGAGTAGAGTACTGTATAGTAGTGTAGTGTAGAGTAGTGTATTGTAGTGTAGTGTACAGTAGTGTAGTGTAGAGTAGAGTAGTGTAATTTGTAAGTCGCTCTGGATAAGAGCGTCTGCTAAATGACTTAAATGTAAATGTGTAATGTAGAGTAGTGTAGTGTAGAGTAGTGTTAAGTAGTGTAGTGTAGAGTAGAGTAATGTAGAGTAGTGTAGTGTAGAGTAGTGTTAAGTAGTGTAGTGTAGAGTAATGTAATGTAATGTAGAGTAGTGTAGTGTAGAGTAGTGTTAAGTAGTGTAGTGTAGAGTAGAGTAATGTAGAGTAGTGTAGTGTAGAGTAGTGTTAAGTAGTGTAGTGTAGAGTAATGTAATGTAATGTAGAGTAGTGTAGTGTAGAGTAGTGTTAAGTAGTGTAGTGTAGTAGAGTAGAGTACAGTATAGTAGTGTAGAGTAGTGTAGAGTAGTGTAGTGTAGTGTAGAGTAGTGTAGAGTAGTGTAATGTAGAGTAGTGTAGTGTAGAGTAGTGTTAAGTAGTGTAGTGTAGTGTAGTAGAGTAGAGTACTGTATAGTAGTGTAGTGTAGAGTAGTGTATTGTAGTGTAGTGTACAGTAGTGTAGTGTAGAGTAGTGTAGAGTAGTGTAGTGTAGAGTAGTGTTAAGTAGTGTAGTGTAGTAGAGTAGTGTAATGTAGAGTAGTGTAGTGTGGTGTAGTGTAGTGTAGTGTAGTGTAGTGTAGTGTAGTGTAGTGTAGTGTAGAGTAGTGTAGTGTAGTGTAGTGTAGAGTAGTGTATTGTAGTGTAGTGTAGTGTAGAGTAGTGTATTGTAGTGTAGTGTACAGTAGTGTAGTGTAGAGTAGTGTAATGTAGAGTAGTGTAGTGTAGAGTAGTGTAGTGTGGTGTGGTGTAGAGTAGTGTAGTGTAGAGTAGTGTAGTGTAGTGTAGAGTAGTGTGGTGTGGTGTAGAGTAGTGTAGTGTAGAGTAGTGTAGAGTAATGTAATGTAGAGTAATGTAGTGTAGTGTAGTGTAGAGTAGTGTAGTGTAGAGTAATGTAATGTAGAGTAATGTAGAGTAGTGTAGAGTAGTGTAGTGTAGAGTAGTGTAGTGTAGAGCAGAGTAGTGTAATGTAGAGTAATGTAGAGTTGTGTAGTGTAGTGTAGAGTTGTGTAGTGTAGTGTAGAGTAGTGTAGTGTGGTGTAGAGTAGTGTAGTGTAGAGTAGTGTAGTGTAGAGTAGTGTAGTGTATAGTAGTGTAGTGTAGAGTAGAGTAGTGTAGAGTAGTGTAGTGTAGAGTAGAGTAGTGTAGAGCAGAGTAGTGTAGTGTAGAGTAGTGTAGTGTAGTGTAGTGTAGTGTAGAGTAGTGTAGTGTAGAGTAGTGTAGAGTAGAGTAGTGTAGTGTAGAGTAGAGTATAGTAGTGTAGTGTAGTGTAGTGTAGTGTAGAGTAGTGTAGTGTAGTGTAGTGTAGTGTAGTGTAGTGTAGTGTAGTGTAGTGTAGTGTAGAGTAGAGTTGTGTAGAGTAGTGTAGATTTGTGTGGTGTAGAGTAGTGTAGAGTAGTGTAGTGTAGAGTAGTGTAGTGTAGTGTAGTGTAGTGTAGTGTAGTGTAGTGTAGTGTAGAGTAGAGTTGTGTAGAGTAGTGTAGAGTAGTGTGGTGTAGAGTAGTGTAGAGTAGTGTAGTGTAGAGTAGTGTAGAGTAGTGTAGTGTAGAGTAGTGTAGTGTAGTGTAGTGTAGAGTAGTGTAGTGTAGAGTAGTGCTCAGATTCTGTAAAGATGTTTCAAGCCATGTTTCATAGATGAAGTAATAAAGGTGTTAACTGATGGAATAAAGGTATTGTGAAGAACTGACCTTGTCCATAAATCGGAGGTATTCATAGCTCTGCTAGAATTTAGCTTTGAGATCGCTTTCTCTATTCAAACAAGTTATTTGTCTCTCCTAATAACATCATGTTGATACGGTTTGCAACTTGCTAAGTTGATACTATTGTACAATAAGATATATGGTATGATATCTGGGCTTTAAGAAATGAACTCGTCTCTCACACATTTTTACAACATGATGCCTTATCCATGAATCATTTCTGTATTACTTGGCACACTTAACGCTTTTTATGTAGGACCACAAACTTAAGGTACAGTAGATGGTCAGACAGGGTGTGAAATAAATGTGACAGAGAGAGAGAGAGAGTAAGCGAGAGAGAGATAGAGAGTGAGAATAAGCGAGAGAGAGAGAGAGAGAGAAAGAGAGAGAGAGAGAGAGTAAGAGAGAGAGAGAGAGAGAGAGAGAGAGAGAGAGAGAGAGAGAGAGAGAGAGAGAGAGGCTGAAATAAGGAGTGTGGAGAAAGCCAACACACTTGACAGAGGAAAGGAACGGGCATCCGCCCAAAAACGGGTAAGAAAAACAACCTTCCAGTAAAACGAAAAGACTGAGAAACACTCTGCGTATCCCAACCAAACACACTTGAAAATAAAAAATGATGAAATAAAACTAAATCACAGGTAATAGAGCTCACAACACCAGAAAGCAGCACACACCACCAGCATGTCCAGAGTAAAATCAATACAAAGTAAAGGTATTACATCGTAGACACAACATTGCCTGTTTTGCACCCCACAACAACTTTTCCCAAGAGTGAGTAACCTTCACTGATTGCAGCAGGATATGATCAAATCTTCACACTTAAAGGCCCAATGCAGCCATTTTTATATCAATATCAAATCCTTTCTGTTAAAGGCCCAATACAGCCGTTTTTATATCAATATCAAATCCTTTCTGTTAAAGGCCCAATACAGCCGTTTTTATATCAATATCAAATCCTTTCTGTTAAAGGCCCAATGCAGCTGTTTTTATATCAATATCAAATCCTTTCTGTTAAAGGCCCAATGCAGCTGTTTTTATATCAATATCAAATCCTTTCTGTTAAAGGCCCAATGCAGCCGTTTTTATATCAATATCAAATCCTTTCTGTTAAAGGCCAGATACAGCCATTTTTATATCAATATCAAATCCTTTCTGTTAAAGGCCCAATGCAGCTGTTTTTATATCAATATCAAATCCTTTCTGGGTAACAATTAAGTACCTTAATGAAATAGTTTCCCATTAAAATTCTGGGAGTGGTCTACGTGGGGAGGGGAAAATGTAAAACTAGCTGTTACTGGCAGAGAGGTTTGGAACCTCTGTTACTGGTATATTAATCAATTTACCGCATGGTAAAAGCAAGCCAAAACTCCCACCCATGAAAACAGGTTGATTAGGAGGTCCTGTGTAGATTGTACTTTCAACCAGCAACTATCAGAAAATAACATATACATTTTTTCACACTTTTACAGTGTTTGTTAGTTTCATCAGTTGTACAATATTATACAAAACACAGAATTTTGACTGCACTGGGACTTTAATCATAAAAACTGTATGTTGGTGTATTTTAATGTAGCCCTGATACAGTACTGCTGAGTGGTCATCAAACAGACAGAGCGAGAAAGGTTGGGTAATACTTAAGAAGAAGGAAGATCATTATTTCTTCCTTCATGAACAGCAGGCACAGATCCTGGAAATCCCCCAGGAAGGGGTGAAAAGGATTTAGCACTCTGCTATCCAATCAGACAGCAGGTTGGCACCCGCATCATATCCTCCCATTGCTACAATGTCTGATCAGTAGAAGAAGAATGTATAAAATAGTCAGCAGACATGTAGATTAGCTTAACTCATATGGAAATACATGTGGCAAGTATTTCCAATGTTGGGAGAATGATGAACCAAGTGCTTGAAATACTGCCATGTCAATACTGGAAACTAGAAAATGATCTAACTACTCTATGTGAGCTGGTGACATTTTGACCTTCATCAGTCTATGAATGTGCTGTTATTAACCTCCTGCCCAGTTTCTGTCAGAACTGTTTTGTAGCTTTTTGTAGCTCTATACATGTGTGTGTTGTGTGTATTCCCAGTCCCTCAGCCCAGATACACTCCACTCAGTTAGCCATTATGGAGTCTTGCTTTGGCAAATGAATGCATGCCACTCAGGTAGTCTATGGTCAGCCAGCCCTAGGGGAAGAGGATGCTGTGAACCCAAACCGCCTCTGTCTCTGGGCTGCTGGTTCATGGGCTGGTCCCTGCCTGCTGGGAGGGGAGGGACTGATTCGACACTGGACATGCTCCATCTCACCGGGACTTAATGGACCTAGACTTCACAGCTTTCTATCAGAGGGGTACACATCCCTTTGTGTGTGTGTGTGCGTGCGTGCGTGAGTGAGTGTGTGTGTGTGCGTGTGAGAGAGAAATAGAGAGAGAGAGACACGAAAGTGCAGGTGGCTTATAAGAGAGGAAGAAAAGAAGATTGGGAGTGGGTGGTAGGGGGTGAATTCATTACGCCGTGTGTACAAGTATGCTCTACCACAGTAAAAGTATTACTGTATTTCATTACATAATGTCACACGCAACCACTACACATTTTTTATTGCGTTTAATAACTAACGAATGCAGCTCCATCAGATTTGGACTACAGTAGGTGGTCTACAGCTACGACCGAAAGTGACTTTTTCGTAGCAGGTTAGGAGAATTAGGTTAAGGTTAGGAAAAGGGTAAGCTAAAATGCTCTCCTAACCTGCTAACAAAAATCACATCCGGTCATAACTGTACTCTATCTAGTCACAACCATTCCTGCATGATATGTGTATTAGAAAAAGAGCAGAACACAATACCGATGCATGATGGCACAGATACTATAGCGATCCGTGGCATCACCATGACTTACTGAGTGAATCTACATCAATGATTTTCACAAACCATCACCCATAGAGGATGGGTGCCATTCCGCTTGCTTTGAGGACGATCGTGATGGGGAGCCCATAACCATTACGTGTCATTATAGAGCAAAAAGGCTGCCAGTTTATCTTCTGATCAATGCTTCTAGCTGTCAGGCAGAGGGGAAAGGAGGCTGGAGAGAGAGACTCTATCTGACAGAGAACCCAGGCTCTGTCCCAAATAGCACCCTATTGCCTACATAGTGCACTACTTTTGACCAGACCCTTATGGGCCCTGGTTAAAAGTGGTACCCTATGTAAGAAATAGGGTGCCATTTGGGATAGACGACAGTCCTGTTGGAATAGGGCAGCTCTGCATAGAACAGAATCAATCCAAATGAATACATTTACAGTGAGAAGCCTGTGATAAAACACACCGTCATGTTTATAGAATATGACAGCCAGCGCCCAGGCTGCTGCACTATATCATAGAGAGAACCAACCTTTAGTTCACTTCCAAATACTGTATAGACATTTCAAACTGTACTAGTGCTGTATATAATCATACAGCTGATTAGATCAACTAGCCTACTGTATTAACTAGTCTACTGTATGGACTAGCCTACTGTATCAACTAGTCTACTGTATGGACTAGCCTACTGTATCAACTAGTCTACTGTATGGACTAGCCTACTGTATCTACTAGTCTACTGTATGGACGAGCATAGTGTATCAACTAGTCTACTGTATCAACTAGTCTACTGTATGGACTAGCCTAGTGTATCAACTAGTCTACTGTATTAACTACTGTATCAACAAGCCTAGTGTATCAACTAGTCTACTGTATGGACTAGCCTAGTGTATCAACTAGTCTACTGTATTAACTACTGTATCAACAAGCCTAGTGTATCAACTAGTCTACTGTATCAACTAGTCTACTGTATCAACTAGTCTACTGTATGGACTAGCCTACTGTATCAACTAGTCTACTGTATCAACTAGTCTACTGTATGGACTAGCCTACTGTATCAACTAGTCTACTGTATGGACTAGCCTACTGAATGGACTAGTCTAGTGTATCAACTAGTCTACTGTATCAACTAGTCTACTGTATGGACTAGCCTACTGTATCGACCAGTCTACTGTATGGACTAGCCTACTGTATCGACTAATCTACTGTATGGGCTAGCCTACTGTATCAACGAGTCTACTGTATGGACTAGCCTAGTGTATCAACTAGCCCAGAGTACGAGCTAGTAAGAGAGGCTAGTACATCTCTCTGGTAAGAAGAAGGGCGGGGGTGTATGCCTTATGATTAACGAGTCGTGGTGTGATCATAACAACATACAGGAACTCAAGACCTTTTGTTCACCTGACCTAGAATTGCTTTCAATCAAATGCCGACCGCATTATCTACCAAGAGGATTCTCTTCGATTATAATCACAGCCGTATATATTCCCCCCCAAGTAGACACCTCGACGGCCCTGAAAGAACTTAATTTGACTCTATGTAAACTGGAAACCACATATCCTGAGACTGCATTTATTGTAGCTGGGGATTTTAACAAGGCTAATCTGAAAACAAGGCTCCCTAAATTTTACCAGCATATCGAATGCGCTACCCGGGCTGGCAAAACCCTGGATCATTGTTATTCTAACTTCCTCGACGCATACAAAGCCCTCCCTCGCCCTCCTTTCGACAAATCTGACCACGACTTCATTTTGTTGCTCCCAGCCTATAGACAGAAACTAAAACAGGAAACGCCTGTGCTCAGGTCTGTTCAACGCTGGTCCGACCAATCTGATTCCGCGCTTCAAGATTGCTTCGATCAAGTGGACTGGGATATTTTTATTTATTTATTTCACCTTTATTTAACCAGGTAGGCTAGTTGAGAACAAGTTCTCATTTGCAACTGCGACCTGGCGAAGATAAAGCAATGCAGTTAGACACATACAACAACACAGAGTTACACATGGAATAAACAAAACATACAGTCAATAATACAGTAGAACAAAGAAAACAAAAAGTCTGTATACAGTGAGTGCAAATGAGGTAAGATAAGGGAGGTAAGGCAATAAATAGGCCATGGTGGCGAAGTAATTACAATATAGCAATTAAACACTGGAATGGTAGGTCTGCAGAAGATGAATGTGCAAGTAGAGATACCGGGGTGCAAAGGAGCAAGATAAATAAATAAATACAGTATGGGGATGAGGTAGGTAGATAGATGGGCTGTTTACAGATGGGCTATGTACAGGTGCAATGATCTGTGAGCTGCTGTGACAGCTGGTGCTTAAAGCTAGTGAGGGAGATATGAGTCTCCAGTTTCAGAGATTTTTTAAGTTTGTTCCAGTCATTAGCAGCAGAGAACTGGAAGGAAAGACGACCAAAGGAGGAATTGGCTTTGGGGGTGACCAGTGAGATATACCTGCTGGAGCGCGTGCTACGAGTGGGTGCTGCTATGGTGACCAGTGAGCTGAGATAAGGCGGGGCTTTACCTAGCAGAGACTTGTAGATAACCTGTAGCCAGTGGGTTTGGCGACGAGTATGAAGCGAGGGCCAACCAACGAGAGCGTACAGGTCGCATTGGTGGGTAGTGTATGGGGCTTTGGTGACAAAACGGATGGCACTGTGATAGACTGCATTCAGTTTGTTGAGTAGAGTGTTGGAGGCTATTTTATAGACGACATCACCGAAGTCGAGGATCGGTAGGATGGTCAGTTTTATGAGGGTATGTTTGGCAGCATGAGTGAAGGATGCTTTGTTGCGATATAGGAAGCCGATTCTAGATTTAATTTTGGATTGGAGATGCTTAATGTGAGTCTGGAAGGAGAGTTTACAATCTAACCAGACACCTAGGTATTTGTAGTTGTCCACGTATTCTAAGTCAGAGCCGTCCAGAGTAGTGATGCTGGATGGGCGAGCAGGTGCAGGCAGTGATCGGTTGAATAGCATGCATTTAGTTTTACTTGCGTTTAAGAGCAGTTGGAGGCCACGGAAGGAGAGTTGTAGGCATTGAAGCTCGTCTGGAGTGTAGTTAACACAGTGTCCAAAGAGGGGCCAGAAGGATACAGAATGGTGTCGTCTGCGTAGAGGTGTATCAGAGAATCACCAGCAGCAAGAGCAACATCATTGATGTATACAGAGAAGAGAGTCGGCCCAAGGATTGAACCCTGTGGCACCCCCATAGAGACTGCAAGAGGTCCGGACAACAGGCCCTCCGATTTGACACACTGAACTCTATCAGAGAAGTAGTTGGTAAACCAGGCGAGGCAATCATTTGAGAAACCAAGGCTGTCGAGTCTGCCAATAAGAATGGGGTGATTGAGAGAGTCGAAAGCCTTGACCAGGTCGATGAATACGGATGCACAGTAATGTCTCTTATCGATGGCGGTTATGATGTCATTTAGGACTTTGAGCGTGGCTGAGGTGCACCCATGACCAGCTCTGAAACCAGATTGCATAGCGGAGAAGGTACGGTGGGATTCAAAATGGTCGGTAATCTGTTTGTTAACTTGGCTTTCGAAGATCTTAGAAAGACAGGGTAGGATAGATATAGGTCTGTAGCAGTTTTGGTCTAGAGTGTCACCCCCTTTGAAGAGGGGGATGACCGCGGCAGCTTTCCAATCTTTGGGAATCTCAGACGAAACGAAAGAGAGGTTGAACTAGTAATATTAAATAGGGGTTGCAACAATTTCGGCAGATCATTTTAGAAAGAGAGGGTCCAGATTGTCTAGCCCGGCTGACTTGTAGGGGTCCAGATTTTGCAGCTCTTTCAGAACATCAGCTATCTGGATTTGGGTGAAGGAGAAATGGAGGGGGCTTTGGCGGGTTGCTGTGGAGGGTGCCGGGCAGTTGACCGGGGTAGCCAGGTGGAAAGCATGGCCAGCCGTAGAGAAATGCTTCTTGAAAATCTCAATTATAGTGGATTTATCGGTGGTGACAGTGTTTCCCAGCCTCAGAGCAGTGGGCAGCTGGGAGGAGGTGCTCTTATTCTCCATGGACTTTACAGTGTCCCAGAACTTTTTTGAGATAGTACTACAGGATGCAAATTTCTGTTTGAAAAAGCTAGCCTTAGCTTTCCTAACTGCCTGTGTATATTTGTTCCTAACTTCCCTGAAAAGTTGCATATCACGGGGACTATTCGATGCTAATGCAGAACACCACAGGATGTTTTTGTGCTGGTCAAGGGCAGACAGGTCTGGAGTGAACCAAGGACTGTATCTATTCCTAGTTCTACATTTATTGAATGGGGCATGCTTATTTAAGATGGTGAGGAAGGCACTTTTAAAGAATAGTCAGACATCATCTACTGACGGGATGAGGTCAATGTCATTCCAGGATACCCCGGCCAGGTCGATTAGAAAGGCCTGCTCGCAGAAGTGTTTTAGGGAGCGTTTGACAGTGATGAGGGGTGGTCGTTTGGTCGCAGACCCATTACGGATGCAGGCAATGAGGCAGTGATCGCTGAGATCTTGATTGAAAACAGCAGAGGTGTATTTGGAGGGCGAGTTAGTTAGGATGACATCTATGAGGGTGCCCGTGTTTATGGATTTGGAGTTGTACCTGGTAGGTTCATTGATAATTTGTGTGAGATTGAGGGCATCAAGCTTAGATTGTAGGATGGCCGGGGTGTTGAGCATGTCCCAGTTTAGGTCACCTAGTAGCACGAGCTCAGAAGATAGATGGGGGGCAATCAATTCACATATCGTATCGAGGGCACAGCTGGGGGCAGAGGGAGGTCTATAGCAAGCGGCAACAGTGAGAGACTTGTTTCTGGATAGGTGAATTTTTAGAAGTAGAATCTCGAATTGTTTGGGTACAGACTTGGATAGTAATACAGAACTCTGCAGGCTATCTTTGCAGTAGATTGCAACACTGCCCCCTTTGGCAGTTCTATCTTGTCGGAAAATGTTATAGTTAGCGATGGAGATTTCAGTGTTTTTGGTGGTTTTCCTAAGCCAGGATTCAGACACGGCTAAGACATCCGGGTTGGTAGAGTGTGCTAAAGCAGTGAGTAAAACAAACTTAGGGAGTAGGCTTCTAATGTTAACATGCATGAAACCAAGGCTGTTACGGTTACAGAAGTCAACAAATGAGAGCACCTGGGGTGTGGGAGTGGAGCTAGGCACTGCAGGACCTGGATTAACCTCTACATCACCAGAGGAACAGAGGAGGAGTAGGATAAGGGTACGGCTAAATGCTATACGAACTGGCCGTCTAGCACGTTCGGAACAGAGAGTAAAAGGAGCAGGTTTCTGGGCACGATAGCATAGATTCAAGGCATAGTGTACAGACAAATGTAAGGTAGGATGTGAGTACATTGGAGGTAAACCTAGGCATTGAGTAATGATGAGAGAGATATAGTCTCTAGAGACGTTTAAACCAGGTGATGTCAGGTGATATGTTCAGGATAGCGTCGAACAACAACATTGATGTATACGCTGATTCGGTGAGCGAGTTAAATTAGCAAGTGCATCGTAATTTTGGACCCACATTAAAACCTTCCCCAACCAGAAACCGTGGATTGATGGCAGCATTCGTGCAAAACTGAAAGCGCGAACCACTGCTTTTAATCAGGGCAAGGCTACCGGAAACATGACCGAATACAAACAGTGTAGCTATTCCCTCCGCAAGGCAATCAAACAAGCTAAGCGTCAGTATAGAGACAAAGTAGAGTCACAATTCAACGGCTCAGATACGAGAGGTATGTGGCAGGGTCTACAGTCAATCACGGATTACAAAAAGAAAACCCGCCCCTTCGCGGACCAGGATGTCTTGCTCCCAGACAAACTAAACAACTTCTTTGCTCGCTTTGAGGACAATACAGTGCCACTGACACGGCCCGCTACCAAAACCTGCGGGCTCTCCTTCACCGCAGCCAACGTGAGTAAAACATTTAAACGTGTTAACCCTCGCAAGGCTGCCGGCCCAGACGGCATCCTTAGCCGCGTCCTCAGAGCATGCGCAGACCAGCTGGCTGGTGTGTTTATGGACATATTCAATCAATCCCTATCCCAGTCTGCTGTTCCCACATGCTTCAAGAGGGCCATTGTTCCTGTTCCAAAGAAAGCTAAGGTAACTGAGCTAAACGACTATCGCCCCATAGCACTCACTTCGGTCATCATGAAGTGCTTTGAGAAACTAGTCAATGATCATATCACCTCCACCCTACCTGACACCCTAGACCCACTCCAATTTGCTTACCGCCCCAATAGGTCCACAGACGACGCAATCGCAATCACACTGCAAACTGCCCTAACCCATCTGGACAAGAGGAGTACCTATGTAAGAATGCTGTTCATCGACTACAGCTCAGCATTTAACACCATAGTACCCTCCAAACTCGTCATTAAGCTCAAGACCCTGGGTCTCGACCCCGCCCTGTGCAACTGGGTCCTGGACTTTCTGACGGGACGCCCCCAGGTGGTGAGGGTAGGAAACAACATCTCCACCCCGCTGATCCTCAACACTGGGGACCCACAAGGGTGTGTTCTCAGCCCTCTCCTGTACTCCCTGTTCACCCATGACTGCATGGCCATGCACGCCTCCAACTCAATCATCAAGTTTGCAGACGACAATACAGTGGTAGGCTTGATTACCAACAACGACGAGACGGCCTACGGGGAGGAGGTGAGGACCCTTGGATGTGGTGTCAGGAAAATAACCCCACACTCAACATCAACAAAACAAAGGAGATGATCGTGGACTTCAGGAAACAGCAGAGGGAGCACCGCCCTATCCACATCAACAGGACAGTAGTGGAGAAGTGGAAAGTTTTAAGTTCCTCGGCGTACACATCACGGACAAACTGAAATGGTCCACCCACACAGACAGCGTGGTGAAGAAGGCGCAACAGTGCCTCTTCAACCTCAGGAGGCTGAAGAAATTTGGCTTGTCACCAAAAACACTCACAAAATTGTACAGATGCACAATCGAGAGCATCCTGTTGGGCTGTATCACCGCCTGGTACGGCAACTGCTCCGCCCACAACCGTAAGGCTCTCCAGAGGGTAGTTTGGTCTGCACTAGGCATACTGACTCAAATCTCTAGCCACTTAATAATTAAAAATTGGATGTAATAAATGTATCACTAGTCACTTTAAACAATGGCACTTTATATAATGTTTCCACACCCTACATTACTCATCTCATATGTATATACTGTACTCTATACCATCTACTGCATCTTGCCTATGCCGTTTGGCCATCGCTCATCCATATATTTATATGTACATATTCTTATTCATTCCTTTCCACGTGTGTGTATAAGGTAGTTGTTGTGAAATTGGTAGATTTCTTGTTAGATATTAATGCATGCACAAGCATTTTGCTACACTCGCATTAACATCTGCTAACCATGTGTATGTGACCAATGCAATTTGATTTGATTTGATTTGTATCAACTAGTCTACTGTATTGACTATCCTACTGTATTAACTAGCCTACTGTATCAACTAGCCTACTGTATCAACTAGTCTACTGTATGGACTATCCTACTGTATTAACTAGCCTACTGTATCAACTAGCCTACTGTATCAACAAGCCTACTGTATCAACTAGTCTACTGTATGGACTATCCTACTGTATTAACTAGCCTACTGTATCAACTAGCCTACTGTATCAACAAGCCTACTGTATCAACTAGCCTACTGTGTCAACTAGTCTACTGAATGGACTAGGCCAAACTGTTCTAAAAAGCAAGAGGGTTGCTACACACTTAGAAAAAAGGGTTCCAAAAGGGTTCTCCAGCTGTCCACATAGGAGAACCCTTTTCGGTTCCAGGTAGAACCCTTTAGGGTTCTATGTAGAACCATCTGTGGAAAGGGTTCAAGATGGAACCCAAAAGAGTTCTACCTGGAACCAAAAAGGGTTCTTCAAACGGTTCTCCTATGGGGACAGCCGAAGTACCCTTGAAGGTCATTTTTTCTGGGAGTGTAGGGTAGGCCGGCAGGTAGTCTATCTAGCGTTTAAGAGCGTTGGGCTGAAAGGTCGCTGGTTCGAATCCTCGAGTCAACTAGGTGAAAAATCTGTCGATGTGCCCTTGAGCACTTAACCCTAATTGCTCCTGTAAGTCACTCTGGATAAGAGGGTCTGCAAAATGACTCAAATGTAAATGTAAAAATGCTTATGATCAGACTAATGGTATTGTTGTTAACCTCCTGTAGCTGGTCGGATAGCGAGGCTAACCCCCTGAATTGTTTTCTCCTCAGTGAGGATTTGGCAGGAACTGCTCCTTCCTTCAGTGTCTCCATCTGTTACCATCCAGCATTCCTTCAAAGTCAAACAGGTTGCAGCAGCCAGCCAGCAGCGTCTAACACAATTAATCAAACATGCCACGCCGATAGTGATGCACATAATATTTTACACAAGATCTTTACTGAAAGTTTTAGCTTAAAGCAATGAAAAACTGGCTGAATGCACTGACTGCTCAGGAGACTAGATTAGAAACAGTTCTGGTAGACCATCAACAGCAAGAAACACATTTGGACCATGAATGTAAAAAAAATCTGTCTTTCCTATACGCAGAATGCAACATGCATTTTTTCAAGGTATCCACAAACAGAAATCGGTAAGCGTTAATTTATATGAACTCTATGTTCATAAGGCATAAATTACACATCATAAATAAACATGACATGGTTGTCTAATAAAAGTATGTTTGGATAAATAGGAAGAGAATGTTTGATGTATAAAACAGACTGAATATTAACCGCACCTGTCTGTCTGTCTGTCTGTCTGTCTGTCTGTCTGTCTGTCTGTCTGTCTGTCTGTCTGTCTGTCTGTCTGTCTGTCTGTCTGTCTGTCTGTCTGTCTGTCTGTCTGTCTGTCTGTCTGTCTGTCTGTCTGTCTGTCTGTCTGTCTGTGGCCAAGTATGTTTTGTGACAAAACACCTCCAAAAGAACTGTAAGCATCCTCTGGTTCCAAATAAATGTTTATTCTGTACTGATGACCTAACACATGCAGCTGTGCAATAAGGAGATATGTAAATTTCTCTCTCCCTTTTTCAAGCTTATCTTCATATCAAATATCCTTGGAGATTTTAGACTTCAGAAGCATGAGTGAGATTGTATGCCGAGGTCTACAGGAAAACCCCTGCCTTTTCAGTCACATGGCAAACGCAAATACCATCATCTTTTTAAGCTCTCATGTATATCAAAGAGAAACATTTATATCTGAGGCCTTGTACTGCCAAATCATATAGAGTAGAATGCTCGCGGTGTAAACTACACTACGTACACATGTCTGAGACTGAACCGGCTTGTTATTTCTCACAGTATATGACATTTGGGGGAATTAAGAGCAAGGCTGAGGAGGCAGCGGAGCAAAAGGAAGAGAGAGAGAGAGAGAGAGAGAGAGAGAGAGAGAGAGAGAGAGAGAGAGAGAGAGAGAGAGAGAGAGAGAGAGAAGCTCTTGTGTAGCTGCCATCAGTGGCTGTTGAGTGAGACATGCTTCAAAGTAAAGTCAGCACCACTACAGTGGAAATGTAACAAACCATGATACATTGTTATTGTGCTACTGTAACAACCAAGGAACTCAGGGCTGGGAAACACTGTGACTGAAACCATCATCTACAATCAGAATAGACGAAGGACTACGATTTAATGTAGTGTTGTTTTGTGACATCTATAAAAAATGATCTGTTCAGATTGGTATAATCATAGATTCATTCATCTTAATTAAATGAACTCAGATTGAATAGTAAATGTGTACTGTCCACTCTCTATTTAATCACGTCTGATGTTTATACTACAGTTGGCTATGTCTGATATTTTCTCGCTAAATAAATAGAAATATTACTGCAGCTCTACTATAAATATTTGTATACATAAAAATATCATACTCTCTTAGAAAAAATGGCTCTGGATAGAACCAAAAAATTTTTTATGCCTGCTTCATACACAGTATTGCACCCCTTAAGGTTCCATTTAGAACCTAAATTGGTTCCATATAGAATCTTATATGGATCCCAGGGTTCTATATGGAATCAATTTTGGTTCAGTGAAGAAGAACCCCTGGGGTTCTGATCAAAGAAACCTACAAAAGGGTTCTATATAAAACCTTCAGGGGTGCCATATATGAAGCAAGCAATGGAACCCTTTTTGGTTCTATCCAATAACCTTTTTTCTAAAAGTTTACCAGATTTCTGACATCCATACGACCATGTGTAAATTCAAATTAAACCCTTAAATAGTTTCAGAAATGGTTTAATATAGCGTTTGTATAGCTAACAGATCCAAGATTCCATTAGAGCATTTTTATTTTTTTATCAAATAATTAAACAATGCTCTTTTATGGAAACTACTTCAATCACCTTCCCCATTCAAATCTTGTAGCACTTTGCTAATTAATTCTATTGAAACGAGCCTAATTAAATTGGCCTAATATGAAGCAGCTGACTGCCATCTCTGCACACAGATACAAAGCTTGTTAATAGTCAGGTTATCTGGCCAGTCCACAGCCACTGTGACAAGCCTCATTACTACAGTACAGCCTCTCCCTCTCTCCCTTTGCTCCCTGCTTTCAGCAGCAGCAGCCTGGGAAATACCAGCTAGGAATTCCCACAATAAAAACGAAATACAACACAATGTAAACAAAAGCACTACTTTTTTTCTGAGGTGTGGAGTACTTTCTTTTTCGCCCCTAAATGGTGAGCGATTTGTTCGTATTGTCAATTTTTTTAAATAAAAGAACATTTTGAGTTCCTCTTTTAAGCACCATCCTTTTCAAGGCAGGCCCCAATTAAACACGTTCACACAAAGAGCTTTGGAGAGGCAGCGGTCCTCCTCAGTCCTCAGCCATGGCAGGTTCCCATGACAGAATGGGAATTCCTTGACTCTGGAGTCACGGCTCCACAGCTCTGAAGCAGGCAGCTCTGCGCTGTAGCCGCAGGACTGCCAGGCTCTGGGGAGAGGCGCAGCCTTGCTTTGTTCTGCTAATCTGCAGCCTGGATCCTCCGAAGTGGAGTGGCAGCACTTCAGCTGCAGGCCCGGAGAAGGGAAGAGGGGAAGAGGGGAAGGGAAGAAGAGAGGGGGACTGCTGCCTTTCACTACTTGAATGAATGCCACCTCCATCTCATGATGATGACGCAAACCCCATGTGCTCTGAACATTAATGTGTATTAGCAGCATAGAACATGATATGTTTTAATATAAGAGAATACAGATGAGAAAGACTTCCAGAGTCAGTCCTGAATTAAATCAAATCAAATTACAGCAAAATGGTCCTAAAACTCAATAACTAGGCTACATGTAAACAAAAAGTGACAAGTGAGCAGCATTCCATCCATGTTGTGCACTGCCATGTCTACCACTATCAGCTGTGTGTCCAAGACTACAACCATTCTAGTCACAGAGACACCATGTAACACCAGGTGAGAATCTGTTTGGGAAATGTAATGTAATATCCTCATTCAACACAGACAGACAGTGTGCTTCTCTGCCAGGCTAGATGCTGCTGTAATACACTGCATCAGGATACAGTCATACAGTCACATCAGGACAAAGTCACATCAAGACACAGTCATACAGTCACATCAGGACACAGTCATACAGTCATACCAGGAGACAGTCATACAGTCACATTAGGACACAGTCATACCGTCATATCAGGAGACAGTCATACAATCACAATGATGACACAGCCATACAGTCACATCAAGACACAGTCATACAGTCACATCAGGGCACAGTCATACAGTCACATCAGGAGACAGTCACATCAGGACACGGTTATACAGTCACATCAGGACATGGTCATATAGTCACATCAGGAGACACAGTCATACAGTCACATCAGGAGACAGTCACATCAGGACACAGCCACACAGTCACATCAGGACACAGTCATACAGTCACATCAGGACACAGTCATACAGTCACATCAGGAGACAGTCACATCAGGACACTGCTGCACAGTCACATCAGGAGACAGGCATGCAGTCACATCAGGACATAGTCATACAGTCACATCAGAAACCAGTCATACAGTCACATCAGGACACGGTCATACAGTCACATCAGGACACGGTCATGCAGTCACATCAGGAAACGGTCATACAGTCACATCAAGACACAGTCATGCAGTCACATCAGGACACGATCATATAGTCACATCAGGAGACACAGTCACATCAGGATACAGTCACATCAGGACACAGTCACATCAGTACACAGGTATACAGTCACATCAGGAGACAGTCATACAGTCTCATCAGGATACAGTCATACAGTCACATCAGGAAACGGTCGTACAGTCACATCAGGACACAGTCATGCAGTCACATCAGGACACGGTCATATAGTCACATCAGGAGACACAGTCACATCAGGATACAGTCACATCAGGACACAGTCACATCAGTACACAGGCATACAGTCACATCAGGACACAGTCATACAGTCACATCAGGACACTGCCGCACAGTCACATCAGGACACAGTCATACAGTCACATCAGGACACAGTCATACAGTCACATCAAGACACAGTCATACAGTCACATCAAGAGACAGTCATACAGTCACATCAGTAGACAGTCATACAGTCACATCAGGACACAGACAAACAGTCACATCAGGACACAGACAAACAGTCACATCCGGACACAGACACACAGTCACATCGGGACACAGTCACATCAGGATACAGTCACATCAGGACACAGTCATACAGTCACATCAGGACACAGTCATACAGTCACATCAGGACACAGACAAACAGTCACATCAGGACACAGACACACAGTCACATCAGGACACAGTCATACAGTCACATCAGGACACAGTCATACAGTCACATCAAGACACAGTCATACAGTCACATCAGGACACAGTCATACAGTCACATCAAGAGACAGTCATACAGTCACATCAGGACACAGTCATATCAGGACACAGTCATACAGTCACATCAAGAGACAGTCATACAGTCACATCAGGACACAGTCACATCAGGACACAGTCATACAGTCACATCAAGAGACAGTCATACAGTCACATCAGGATACAGTCACATCAGGACACAGCCACACAGTCACATCAGGACACAGTCATACAGTCACATCAGGACACAGTCATATAGTCACATCAGGACACAGTCACATCAGGACACAGTCATACAGTCACATCAAGAGACAGTCATACAGTCACATCAGGATACAGTCACATCAGGACACAGCCACACAGTCACATCAGGACACAGTCATACAGTCACATCAGGATACAGTCACATCAGGACACAGCCACACAGTCACATCAGGACACAGTCATACAGTCACATCAGGACACAGTCATATAGTCACATCAGGACACAGTCACATCAGGACACAGTCATACAGTCACATCAAGAGACAGTCATACAGTCACATCAGGATACAGTCACATCAGGACACAGCCACACAGTCACATCAGGACACAGTCATACAGTCACATCAGGACACAGTCATATCAGGATACAGTCATACAGTCAGATCAGGACACAGTCACATCAGGACACAGTCATACAGTCACACAGCATCACAGCTGAATGTAAATGATACCACAGAACAGGAATAAACAATGAAAGCATGGCATTAGTGAGCCAATTGCACTATTGCTGCTATTTATCCTGACATATGGGTTTTGCTGTACCTATAAATAAGATGAAGTAGCTCAACACTGTTCCTGTGGGTTTTGCTGTCCCTATAAATAAGTTGAAGTAGCTCAACACTGTTCCTGTGGGTTTTGCTGTCCCTATAAATAAGATGAAGTAGCTCAACACTGTTCCTGTGGGTTTTGCTGTCCCTATAAATAAGATGAAGTAACTCAACACTGTTCCTTTGGGTTTTGCTGTCCCTATAAATAAGATGAAGTAGCTCAACACTGTTCCTTTGGGTTTTGCTGTCCCTATAAATAAGATGAAGTAGCTCAACACTGTTCCTGTGGGTTTTGCTGTCCCTATTAATAAGATGAAGTAGCTCAACTGTTACAATTCCAATGGTAAGATGAAGGAGTCAGGTGCAGAGAGCAGGGAGTTCCGAGCAAGTGGAATTTATTATTTCAACCAGGAATAATTAAATGAGAAGGTTACGCCACACAACAAAGGGCGCGTCAAAAATACAGTCCAACATATAAAGGACAGAATCCACTCTCTAAATCACCACCACCAAAAAACAGAATAACAAGCCCGCACAAAACCCAGCGGGCTTACTTCCCTTATATAACCAACCCACAAAACTAAACTCAAAACAGGTGCACCCAATCAGCCCAAACTAACAGAAACAAAAGGAAAAGAAATCGATGGCAGCTAGTAGGCCGGTGACGACGAGCGCCGAGCGCCGCCCGAACAGGAAGAGGCACCATCTTCGGCGGGACTCGTGACATCAACACTGCTCCTGCCAACGATATATTATCAATATGGGAGTTAAAAATAAATATTTGTTTTCATTAGCCAAGCCGTTTCACGTCTGGCAATTAGATCCATTGTTTTTTTCCGGAAAATGTGTTTATTTTGATGGAGTTTGAGGGAATAATGTTTTTGCATCACATCTTTGTAACATGTTCTAACATTACTCCTGTCATAATAATATTCCCCGACTCCTCATTCCATTTATTCTCTCCAAAGCAGCAGGCTGAAGGGGAGAAAATGTACTAAACATAACTATTGAATTCCTTCCCTAGCCCTGAATGAATCCATCTCAGGCAGCTAGGCAGCAATTTAAAGCTGAGCTTAAAGCTCCAGCAGGGCAGAGGTATTTACAATATACAGTTTGGGGTTTCAAGTTTGGGGAAGGTAATTTTCACCATAAAAATGCACCTTTATAATAAAATAATTACATGCATAATTGCATTTGCAGTCACTTTTGATTATGGTGTTTTTTGCTAATGGAACACTTGCGCTTATAGCCTGTTACCATGTGCACATTCCTGCACTTATATTGTGAAGAAATAGCCTAATAGTTTATCAACATTTTAAGCTAAATGTTCTGATCTGTTGCGTCAGCCACATTGCGTAAAAAAAGTATTTTTGATGCTAATGGTTGTATTAATTTGGGATCTATCGCATCCCACAACTGTCCCAGACTATGTTTGGAATATTTATTTCTCGCACAGAATAGAATAGGTCGACGTTTGTACTATGGGGATAGTAGATTGACTGGCTTGTGCTTCTGCTGTTCGTTAGGACTACTCATCTTGTTGGCTGACAAAAAGTAAAAGTGCACAGTTCTTCCAATATCTTCAATGTGCCGCATGAACTCTGCTTTACGGAATTGGATAAGGACGCGCGCAGTTGCCTCCCTGATGTGTCTGTCTTCACTTGTAGCCTGTGAAAAAGAACCGATCACGCGATGGAGCCGCAGCACGCTGGGAGAAGGGCATGTTTTTTGTTGTTGGGTGCATTACGGCTACACAAAGGGGATACCGCCGTGAAATGCTTGGCAAATTGTGAATGAGTGACTGATGTAGTGTATACAGCCTGTGCAAAACATAAAGCAGAGTTCATGCGGCAGGTAGCTTAGCGGTTAGAGCATTGGACTTGTAACCGAAAGGTTGCAAGATCGAATCCCTAAGCTGACAAGGTAAAAAAAACTTTCGCTCTGCCCCTGAACAAGGCAGTTAACCCACTGTTCCTAGGCCGTCATTGAAAATAAGAATTTGTTCTTAACTGACTTGCATAATTAAAAAATGTAACATTAAAATAAATCATCATTAGAGTCTCATCGTGCAGCCTTACAATGTGTTAAAAATCAAAACATATAGCCCAACGTTTGTAGATCAATTAAAGTTACATTAATAACTCTAAATTAAGCTTACAGGAATACCTATTTCTTTGTTAACCGCTCAAAACAGAATGTGCACACTCCCTCAAATCGTTGGGAGAAAATAACCTTTCTATTTTATTCAGCTGTGGTCAATTGTATTCTTCATACTATGAAATAATATAAAATAATGCCATGGAATTCTAAGCAAATCTTGTCTGCTAAATGAACTAGTGTAGCCCAAAGCCATTTGTCATAGCCAGATCAGGGCCTAACAAGGACATCTCAGAGTATGCTATTCTGTTCTTCTGAAATAGACTACATTTTCTTCATATCATGCTTCTTTAAACCTGTCTAAAATAAATAATGGATATATTGTGAAGGTGTAGTCTATATTACATGGATTTATTGTGAAGGTGTAGGCTATATTACATGGATTTATTGTGAAAGTGTAGGCTATATTACATGGATTTATTGTGAAAGTGTAGGCTATATTACATGGATTTATTGTGAAGGTGTAGACTATATTACATGGATTTATTGTGAAGGTGTAGACTATATTACATGGATTTATTGTGAAGGTGTAGACTATATTACATGGATTTATTGTGAAGGTGTAGACTATATTACATGGATTTATTGTGAAGGTGTAGACTATATTACATGGATTTATTGTGAAGGTGTAGACTATATTACATGGATTTATTGTGAAGGTGTAGGATATATGGATTTATTAGACTTTTCAAAATGTAGACGTTCCAACGGTCTGCATCAGGGGCTTGTAGATGTGTGGAAGCCAGGAGATGCTAAATGTGTTTATGTTAATTAACAGTCAATTATCATGATTACCGACAGTTATTTGCTTGACAATCACTGGCTGACTAAATTTTGTGACGGCCAGACCTAACTACAAGCAGGGTACAGCAGTCCTCTCACCGTTCTGCATCCCTCCCTCCACCCTCCTTCCACCACATAAAGGCCCAGTTCATGTTTATTTATTTTCCTGATGTCAATACTTACACGGTCACTCAGGATGGAACATCCAGAAATCAGCCTCTCTGGAGAGAGGGAGAAATTTAATCGGGGCTGCTAGTGCTGCTAAACTGCTACGACTGCTTCTCTCCCTGAGAGAGAACCAACTACATGTCAAGTGATGTATCAGGAAAATAAAGCTGTGAATGTTGGCTGGAGCTGCGGCTACATCCCAGATGGACTGTGCTACTTTGTTAGAGGGGAGTGTCATGCTATAAGCACACAGTCAAGGCTGTTTTTTCTTTCCTGGCTAGACTCAGGCTGAGAAAAATAGAGAAATATGTCTTTGTTCAGCTCAGAGAGACAGAATCATCCTACCAAATTGTATTTATTTCACCCTGTGGTGGGTAGAAATAAATACTGTATAGCCATGGGTTTTCGCTCACTCTCATTTTTAACAATGATTATCTACAGTAAAATCTCACTCATTATTTTATTCGTTTATTTGACTGGAACCATTTACAACAAACATGGTGACACCATGACAGTAACAAATAAATCTCTGCTTTTTCAGAAATATAGGCTACATACCTATTTCCTTTAGAAAGAATTCATACCACAGCCTGAATTCAGAATGGATTAAATAGATGTTTTTCTCTCACCCATCTACATACAATACCCCATGATGTCAAGGGGTGCGTACCTGGTAGCATGGAAGTCAAACGCAGGAGAGCAGAACTTGGTAAATAGCCGGAGACGTTTAATGTACATAACTACCGGCATACAAACATAACAAAACACATGGGCACAACAACCCGTATCGCACCAGTCACATAAAGCACACGTACTTACAATAAACAATTACCGACAAGGACATGGAGGAAACAGAGGGAACATATACAACATGTAATTAGGGAATTTAAACCAGGTGAGTGCGACAACCAGACAAAACAAATGGAACATGAAAAATAGATCGATGATGGCTAGAAGACCGGTGACGTCGACCGCCGAACACCGCCCGAACAAGGAGAGGAACCGACTTCGGCAGAAGTCGTGACACATGATGACAAACTGAAAACATGTTTTTAGAAATCTTTGCAAATTTATTGAAAATGAAATACAGAAATATCTCATTTATGTAAGTATTCACACCCCTTTGCTATGACACTCCAAATTGAGCTCAAGTGCATCCAATTTCCTTTGATCATCCTTGAGATGTCACTACCTTGATTGGAGTCCACCTGTGGCCAATTCAATTGTTTGGACATGAGGTGTATACAGTATATAAGGTCCCACAGTTTACAGTGCGTGTCAAAGCAGAAACTATACCATGAAGTCCAAGGAACTGCCCGTAGATCTCAGAGATTGAATTGTGATGAGGCATATATCTGGGGAAGGGTATAAAACAATTTCTAGAGTGTTGAAAGTTTCCAAGAGCACATTGGTCTCCATTGTTGAGAAAAGGCTAAATACAGTGGGGAGAACAAGTATTTGATACACTGCAGATTTTGCAGGTTTTCCTACTTACAAAGCATGTAGAGGTCTGTCATTTTTATCATAGGTACACTTCAACTGTGAGAGACGGAATCTAAAACAAAAATCCAGAAAATCACATTGTATGATTTTTAAATAATTAATTTGCATTTTATTGCATGACATAAGTATTTGATCACCTACCAACCAGTAAGAATTCCGGCTCTCACAGACCTGTTAGTTTTTCTTTAAGAAGCCCTCCTGTTCTCCACTCATTACCTGTATTAACTGCACCTGTTTGAACTCGTTACCTGTATAAAAGACACCTGTCCACACACAATCAAACAGATTCCAACCTCTCCACAATGGCCAAGACCAGAGAGCTGTGTAAGGACATCAGGGATAAAATTGTAGACCTGCACAAGGCTGGGATGGGCTACAGGACAATAGGCAAGCAGCTTGGTGAGAAGGAAACAACTGTTGGCGCAATTATTAGAAAATGGAAGAAGTTCAAGATGACGGTCAATCACCCTCGGTCTGGGGCTCCATGCAAGATTTCACCTCGTGGGGCATCAATGATCATGAGGAAGGTGAGGGATCAGCCCAGAACTACACGGCAGGACCTGGTCAATGACCTGAAGAGAGCTGGGACCACAGTCTCAAAGAAAACCATTAGTAACACACTACGCCGTCATGGATTAAAATCCTGCAGCGCACGCAAGGTCCCCCTGCTTAAGCCAGTGCATGTCCAGGCCTGTCTGAAGTTTGCCAATGACCATCTGGATGATCCAGAGGAGGAATGGGAGAAGGTCATGTGGTCTGATGAGACAAAAATAGAGCTTTTTGGTCTAACTCCACTCGCCGTGTTTGGAGGAAGAAGAAGTATGAGTACAACCCCAAGAACACCATCCCAACCGTGAAGCATGGAGGTGGAAACATCATTCTTTGGGGATGCTTTTCTGCAAAGGGGACAGGACGACTGCACCGTATTGAGGGGAGGATGGATGGGGCCATGTATCGCGAGATCTTGGCCAACAACCTCCTTCCCTCAGTAAGAGCATTGAAGATGGGTCGTGGCTGGGTCTTCCAGCATGACAACGACACGAAGCACACAGCCATGGCAACTAAGGAGTGGCTCCGTAAGAAGCATCTCAAGGTCCTGGAGTGGCCTAGCCAGTCTCCAGACCTGAACCCAATAGAAAATCTTTGGATGGAGCTGAAAGTCCGTATTGCCCAGCGACAGCCCCGAAACCTGAAGGATCTGGAGAAGATCTGTATGGAGGAGTGGGCCAAAATCCCTGCTGCAGTGTGTGCAAACCTAGTCAAGAACTACAGGAAACGTATGATCTCTGTAATTGCAAACAAAGGTTTCTGTACCAAATATTAAGTTCTGCTTTTCTGATGTATCAAATACTTATGTCATGCAATAAAATGCAAATTAATTACTTAAAAATCATACAATGTGATTTTCTGGATTTTTGTTTTAGATTCCGTCTCTCATAGTTGAAGTGTACCTATGATAAAAATGACAGACCTCTACATGCTTTGTAAGTAGGAAAACCTGCAAAATCGGCAGTGTATCAAATACTTGTTCTCCCCACTGTACATAAACCCCAGGCTGATAGATCCAGGAGCACATCCATCGCCCACCAGCCCCATGACAGGCATCAGCCAGCCGGGCAGCAATGGAATGGACAACAGGCTCTGCTAGCCACGGTGCCACACACGGACTTAAATACGCCCACAAGTGTACTGATGCACACACAAGCAAAGACACATACACATACCTACCTTATGGCCAGGTAGTCTGTGGAACTTCATGACATACCCCAAAATATACTACAATATTCCAGTGTCAGTGGATTTATATTTGTGCCATATTAAAGCCACAGCAGCAGAGAGGAAAATAGGAGGCTGAGGGATGGTTCTGTAATGACATCTAAACTGAACACTATAGCACCGCATAACACAAGCCCACAGGCCACCACTACATAACCACATTTGATATGTTTATGGCCATAGCACAGAAATACAAATGTCTAGTAATAAATATGATTGAAGATTGAGGCCCTTACACATAAGGCCTTTTTGTTTTACACCAAACAAGACGCACACCTCTCATGGTTAAAATGTATAACAGTGTTAGTTGTCATATATTTCATTCGAACTATTCCCAATGCAGGGCTCTAGAGTGCGACCATTTTACGCGCATATGCGCCTAAATATTTTGCTGTGCGACCTGGAATTTGTATTTAGGAGCACCAGTGCACCTAGAAAAATGAAGGATTCTAGCTTTGTTACCTGAAATATTTTTCATTGTGCTCCTACATTTCTTTGTGTGCCTACCTACATTTTTGAATGGTTTGTGTGCTCGCTACAAATCCAGATACAAAATGTAGGTGACTATGTGTGCAATGGGCTATATTCATTCAGACAGACGGAGAGAGAGAGACTAGGAGGTCAGATCATATTGAGCCTACAGTATGAGCAGGACGACAACAGTCCAGACAGAGGGTTCTGTGACAGTAGAGAGGAGAGGCAGGAGAGATATGAGAAGACAGTTAATAAAGACAGGGAATGGCAGGAGTCACTGGGCACAGACGGATCCTCTGAGACATGATGAATGAATACTCTCTCCCTGCAGCCTCCCTCCAGCCCTGGGCCAAGCAGGAGAGGAGAGAAAAGCTGATGAGAGGAGAGGAGAGAAAGGCTGATGAGAGGAGAGGAGAGGAGAGGAGAGGAGAGGAGAGGAGAGGAGAGGAGAGGAGAGGAAAGGAAGGCTGATGAGAGGAGAGAAAAGGAGAGAAGAGAAAGGCTGAGGAGAGGAGAGGAGAGGAGAGGAGAGGAGAGGAGAGGAGAGGAGAGGAGAGGAGAGAAAGGCTAATGAGAGGAGAGGAGAGAAAGGCTGATGAGAGGAGAGAAAAGGAGAGAAGAGAAAGGCTGATGAGAGGAGAGGAGAGGATAGGAGAGGAGAGGAGAGGAGAGGAGAGGAGAGGAGAGGAGAGGAGAGGAGAGGAGAGGAGAGGAGAGGAGAGGAGAGGAGAGGAGAGGAAGGCTGATGAGAGGAGAGGAGAGAAAGGCTGATGAGAGGAGAGAAAAGGAGAGGAGAGAAAGGCTGATGAGAGGAGAGGAGAGGAGAGGAGAGGAGAGGAGAGGAGAGGAGAGGAGAGGAGAGGAAGGCTGATGAGAGGAGAGGAAAGGAGAGAAGAGAAAGGCTGATGAGAGGAGAGGAGATGAGAGGAGAGGAGAGGAGAGGAGAGGAGAGGAGAGGAGAGGAGAGGAAGGCTGATGAGAGGAGAGGAAATGAGAGGAAGGCTGATGAGAGGAGAGGAAATGAGAGGAGAGGAGGAAAGGAAAGGAGAGGAGAGAAAGGCTGAGAGGAGAGGAGAGGAGAGGAGAGGGAAGGCTGATGAGAGGAGAGGAAAGGAGAGGAGAGAAAGGCAGATGAGAGGAGAGGAGAGGAGAGGAGAGGAGAGGAGAGGAGAGGAGAGGAGAGGAGAGGAGAGGAGAGGAGAGGAGGCTGATGAGAGGAGAGGAGAGAAAGGCTGATGAGAGGAGAGGAAAGAAGAGAAGAGAAAGGCTGATGAGAGGAAAGGAGAGGAGAGGAGAGGACAGGAGAGGAGAGGAGAGGAGAGGAGAGGAGGAGAGGAGGAGAGGAGAGGAGAGGAGAGGAGAGGGGGGCTGATGAGAGGAGAGGAAATGAGAGGAGAGGAGAGGAGAGGAAAGGAAAGGAGAGGAGAGAAAGGCTGAGAGGAGAGGAGAGGAGAGGAGAGGAAGGCTGATGAGAGGAGAGGAAAGGAGAGGAGAGAAAGGCTGATGAGAGGAGAGGAGAGGAGAGAAAGGCTGATGAGAGGAGAGGAGAGGAGAGAAAGGCTGATGAGAGGAGAGGAAAGGCGAGAGGAAGGCTGATGAGAGGAGAGGAAAGGAGAGGAGAAGAAAGCAGGAGGGAGTACTGGGTAAAAACAGCCCTGACCACTGCTGGTCTGGAAAGTCCCATCCCGCCCTCTCAGCACAGACACCATATGATGGAGCTCTAGAGAGTAATGTTCAAGGATGTCAGCCTGGCTAACATTATACTATTCTCTTTTAGTCAAACAGAGCCTCGACTTAACGCTGTCTCATCCCAGAGAAGACAGAAACATCCTATAAAATCACACCATGAAAGGTGGGATATTGATTTGAGTTACCTAGGGATTTAAATAAGTAATTAAAGAATAAATAATTGACAAGCAAAACTGATCAAATATGGGGGAGGTGGGGTTCTCTCTCTTAAAGAGGGCAATCTCTATGCTGTAATCTCTATGCTTATATTAGTCAATTCATGGCAATGTTTTATCCATCCTGCAGTCCTCATTATCAACACTACTTCATTCATATACGATTTGCCTACACACCCATACAGTACAAATTCATGTCTGCAGAGGTTTCCTTGTTATCTCCAGTTTCTACACACACACACACACACACACACACACACACACACACACACACACACACACACACACACACACACACACACACACACACACACACACACACACACACACACACACACACACCCACACACACACACACACACGCACACACATCATCTGTATATTCTGTAAATAGAACTCTGGATTTAGTCTTCTCTCCATTGCCTGAACTGTTAGTCTACCACCATTTTTGCACCTGATCCTCTGACTGTTGCTGTTCCACACCAACTGAAATAGGCGGCTGGGTCCTCCATCAGTCTATCTTAAGAAAAGTCATACAGATTTATTAAATGCCTTTTGGTTGAACTCTGAAGAAATAGTTGGAAGGCATGTATGGTGGACTGTCTTTTTCTGAAGATGGTAGATTCGTTCATATTTCCCAGTTCCCCACCTGCCATAGAGAAGCAGTGGAACAAACTGATATACAATGTGGATCTCCTTCCACTGTCACCATAATATCCAATACACACTACAGCAGCCCATAGTGAAACTAACCATTTCCCTGAGCTGTGGGAAACTGACATATAATCCGTTCAAATTCCCTGTCCACAAGGACACAGCCACTTCCTACCGACTGCACTGTTTGACCAGCAAGACACTCTTGCTCAGTATTTCTCCCTCTTCATGGTATTCCCTCTCTTTCTCCGGTTCTCTCTACCCCCTCACGGCTTTAAAGACCAGCAAGATACTATTCCCTTTCTCTCTAAGGTCCTCTCCCTCTCTCCATGGCACTCATTCGCTCTCTCTTTCTACCCCCCCTCCCTGGTCTCTCAACATTCAAGTCATCCCCTCTCTCATTCCACTTGCTGTGGCTGGATCACAAACCCTCAACTCCCATTCCATTCATCCCTTCATGTGTCTGTAGGTCCTTGTCTATTTCATATTATGCCCCTTGTAATTACCGTTCTGTTATGAGACAAGACGGATTCTATTTCAATAGTTCTGCTCTGCACAAGGTTTAAAATGAGGGTGTAAACATTCAAATGACGTAAAGTGAATCTCTTTTCTCTCTCGGGCCATTGATTTGCCTGCTGCCTGCCTGTGAACATGGGAGTGAGTTGATGTGTGGTGAATGAATGCGCCAGAGGAGATCAGATCACCATTGGAGAGTGAGGAGGAGTGAAGCTCAGGCTGTGCTGTCTGTCTGTCGGGAGCAGGGTTCTCTCTCTCTCCCCATCTTACAGAACAACACAGAGCATTGAGACAGAGCTGTGGAGACAACGGAGGGACAGAGACGGGCCTACACTGAGACAGACACACACAAGACTGATGGAATGCACACATGGTGAAGGAGGAATCCCAATATCAGCAACACAATGGGACCTGGGGGGATAGGAGGATAGTGAGAGCAAGGGAGGAGACATAGAGGGAGGGCGTAGAGGGACAGAAGATGGAGGGATGGAAAAGAGGCATGCGCCTGGGGAAAGAGACACCACACCCCTGGCTGCCTGGGACCCAGAATGATGGTGGAGGAGAGGAGTTGTGGTAGAGGAGAAGAGGAGGCTCAGCCATTAATATAAAGCTATCACACAGCTTAGAATTCTCATTTTAACTGACAAGGTGCTCCATTCATCATCATAGGTGGCGTGTCGTGTTTGTCCAGGGTCCTGGACACAGGCAGCAGACAGAAGGAAGCAGGCAAGGGGAACCTACAGGGATGTAAGTAGTGCAGTGGTGGCTGGTGGCACTTTAAATTGGAAGACAGGGTCATAGTGATGGCTGGAACGAAATAAATGATTTGATACCATTCCATTCCATTCCAGCCATTACAACAAGACTCCTCTGACATACTGTGTGCAGGCATCGCACAGGGAAGGCCCAGACATAGGCCCTTGGCTTGGTACATGACTGCCATAGCCTGGAATCCAAACTAAATATCGCTGTCTAGTACTGCCATGCCCAAAACCCTTAATTCACCCTGGCATAAACACCAATGATATACTGTACTATACATAACTTTCATTCAATACTTTCAACACAGCAGTAGTTGTGTTGCAGCTGGAGATGTAGAGTATGGTTAAGGTAGGCTGTAATACTCCCACAATTAAATACAACACTATGATAATACAACTACTGTACCGGTTTACTGTAGCAGAACGTGTTTCTTCTGAGGTTGTTGAATGTTGAGATAGACAGAGAGAGAGAGAGAGAAAGAGAGAGACAGAGAGACAGAGAGAGAGAGAGAGAAAGAGAGAGACAGAGAGACAGAGAGAGAGAGAGAGAAAGAGAGAGACAGAGAGACAGAGAGAGAGAGAGAGAAAGAGAGAGACAGAGAGACAGAGAGAGACAGAGAGACAGAGAGAGAGAGAGAAAGAGAGAGACAGAGAGAGAGACAGAGAGAGAGAGAGAAAGAGAGAGACAGAGAGACAGAGAGAGAGAGAGAAAGAGAGAGACAGAGAGAGAGAGAGAGAAAGAGAGAGAGAGAGAGAGAGAGAGAGAGAGAGAGAGAGAGAGAGAGAGAGAGAGAGAGAGAGAGAGAGAGAGAGAGAGAGAGAGAGAGAGAGAGAGAGAGAGAGAGAGAGAGAGAGGAGAACAACATCTCATGTAGCAGGGGAGCAGGTTAAATCAAAGGCGTAGTTAGCCTTAGAGACAAGACGGCAGGAATACAAAATGTTTAGAAAATGGTCTTTACAGATCATTACCAGCAAAGAGAGAGAACGAGGGCCAGAGGGGGGAGAGAGTTTCCACTTTAATGAGCGTCACAACTTAACAAAAATGTTCTGTTTCAATTCCCAACAATTTTGCCCAGTTTTACAGTAAACAAGCAAGGAGAAATATCTTGTGGCAGCATTGCCTTGATATGGTAAACAGGCTTTGAAGTGATGTCAGATTATATATTGCTGAAGTGAGATTTTTAAGATTATTCTTGTTATATCTAATGATGCAGTTCATTGAAAAGTAAACTCTCTCTCTCTTCCTCTCTCCATTTAGCATAATGCATGGGGCATCGTTAGGGTGATAAAGCAATGCTCTCACTGCACTGGAAGTTAATAGGAATACAACTCTTAGATGGTGAAAACGTCTATCATACATGTCAGATTTCAATACTGGCCGATGTTATTACATGGGAGAATGTCTTCTCTTGAATGAGCCATTGATCATATTTTTTGCGATATTCCTACCTCGAGAAATGTGTAATTTAACAGAGGGTCTAGCACATTTTCCCTATTTGTCTGCCTCTTTAGTCCAGGGTGCATTGTATGGTGCAATTGCCAGTGATACTCAAGAAAGGAGATAGGGATCCAATGAACGAAGGAACGCATAACGCCCCACCCAGCAAACGGTCAACCATTCGCGTTCACGTTGTCATGCTGGGTCACGTAGTTGCTAAGATAATCGTCACGCAATCTCTTCTCAAAGTCAGTGTATATGTCAAGAAACGTGCCCGTTTTCCTCAAAAGTACGTAATGTCACGATTCCAAAGCTATACGATATTACAGATCGATATTTTATCTCGGAAAATATTTGTAATGTTGTACTTCATGTTGACAAAATAGCTACACAATGTTGGGTTTTTGAGCTAGCGCCCAATAGACTCCCATTCACTCCTTGAAGGAGAGCGTTACTTGTCCCAGAATCTCCCAGAACTAGCTACTTTACATGCTAATATTGTCTTTGGTATTATTGTGTGTAGCTATACGTTTGCTAGCCAGCCCATAGAGAGACCATTGCATTGTGGATTTTGTAGTTGACTTGAGCTGCAACAGATTTCCACAACAATTTTCCATGTTGCTACCAACCTTGTTATAACGTGAAAATTAAACATTTGTTCACAAAAAATATTGTTCTCACATAGTGTGATTTAACACTGCAATTTAAAGGAATGAGTGGTTTTTGGTGGATTTTTCCTTTAATATACGAGTCAATATAACATGTAAATCCATCCAATTGTTTCTAAACAAATCCCTGATATCAGTTGCTACCTGACGTACAGTAACTAAAGGTGTGCTTTGTCTTTTGATTCCAGATTGGCATGAACTGAAGTTAAAGACAGTCCTTTCTGACTCACCTATTCCTTTATGACACTTCTACCTGTTTTAAATGGTCAGCCATCCTTCATTTCCACATAGGTTTCCTAAACCTGCACTAACAACCTGTAAATGGAGATTTAATTCTGACCCAAACCTTTCAAGCTGGGAGTGGGTGTTGTTGAATAGGTGCCAGTTATCACTCTGGGCCTGATCCAATGTAAAAGGTATAGAGCAGGGTTCCCCAACTGGCGGCCCGTGGGGCTTTTATTTGGCCACCCCAAGTTTTCTGAACCCCCCCCCAAAATGTTTTATGTATTTATAATAAATTGTTGGACATAAAAGACAGTAAAAACACCAGCAAATCACCTCCAAGTGATAACATTTTTGGAAATCTGTTCAAAAAGTATTCCCACGCACAATAGAGAGTTTATTAGGTACACCCATCTAGTACCGGGTCGGACCCCCCTTTACCCCCCAGAACAGCCTGAATTCTTTGGGGCAGGAAAGGTTGCTCAATTGGTATCAAGAGACCTAACATGTGCCAGGAAAACATTCCCCACACCATTACACCAACGCCACCAGCCTGTACCATTGGCACCAGGCAGGATGGAGCCATGGACTCTGCATGACGCAACAGTAACTGGAAATCGTCGAGTTATGCGTTCCGAGATGCCGTTCTGCACACCACTGTTGTACTGCGCCATTATTTGTCTGTTTGTGGCCCGCCTGTTCCAGTAGCTTGCATGATTATTGCCATTCTCCTTCAACCTCTCATCAACAAGCTGTTTTCCTTCACAGGACTGCCGCTGACTGGATGTTTTTTTTTGCCACACCATTCTCTATAAACCCTAGACACTGTTCTGTGTTAAATTCTTAGGAGGCCATTTCTGAGATACTGGAACCGGCAGGCCTGGCACCAACAATCATACCACGCTAAAAGTTGATTAGGTCACTCGTTTTGTCCCTTCTAACATTCAATCGAACAGTAACTGAATGCCTTGATGCCTTTTTAAAGTATATTCTCCTCTCCATGATCAACATGTCTTTCCAGGTCATTACCTTATGAATGTAGTCTGGAGAGAGCAGAGGCATTTTAAATGTGTTGTTCTATAGACAGAGGAGAGCTCGAGGCCGAAATGGCCAATGGACTGTGAAAAAAGGCTATAGGGAGTCAAAACTCATCACACTGAGAGGGAATCACAACAAATCACTATATGTAACTACACGAAATATGAAGGACAAATAATTTGTACTACAATAGGTCAGTATCTGCAACACTATATTGATAATGATCATACATTACTTTCTTGTGTGATTACAAAACACCACTACTACGCAGTGTTCCAATCCATTCAGAAAGTAAACCAAATTCCAATTCCAATTCCAAATGTTCCTCATTGAAAAGTGTTGAAGAGAATTGGAATTTCATTGTATTCCTGATTTGACCCCAACTCTGCTACTATGAAGTTACTAGTTAATACTATGTAACATCATGTTGTAACATCATGTTACTAGTGTAATTACAGTGTTACTACATAGCTATAAACTTCATGTAAAGCGCTATGATGGTTAATAAAGTTCCCTAACAACAACACATGATGCAACCCATGATGTCATGTTTCAATCCCTTTCATAGTAGGCCACTTCAGCGATACACAAATTAAAGTTTTATTACAAAATTTGACACTTCCAATACACTCCTATTGAGCTGCATCAATCCAGCGTAAACACAGTAATTGCAGCTGGTTTGTACAGCAGGGTAGGAAGGAGGGGGTAAGCTATGATATGTTCAAATCTAATTGGCAAAGGCACAAGATGGTGATAAGAAGCAGTAGATGAATGTGTTATCTGTGTCTCTATGAAGCTGTGAAATGCTTCACAAGATAACGACTAAGGCGGCACTTCAAAACGTCATCTGCATAACAGGATGACTGTGTATGACTGTATGAGTCTCAGTGCTACGCACCACCACAGCACTGTCCTCTACGTAGTAAGCAATACGATATCAACTGTGACATTAGCACTATGATGTAACTGAATAGCACTAAGACAGTCTGAATGAAATGGTCAGTCAAACTCTGCTTCCAATTTACCCATTAGTAATTACGCTTTAAATGAGAGATCCAAGATGTTATTATTTTTCGAATCCTGGATTGCCCCATTAAGGATCGCTAATTGAAGCTCTCAAATAACAGATTTCTAAATTCCCTAAATCTGTTCATGGTCTGTGGTGCTCCTTCTCCTGAGAAAATGGTAATAGATTGTTTTCCCCATTCCACAATGTATGTATGTAGGTATTATGGCAGAGAACCACTATTTAGAAAGGGATTCCAGGATGAATATTGCCTGACAAACTTCCACTCTTCCATAAAATTCTACACCTCAGCATTTTCAGATCGGTTAATGCTTATAGGGCAATAATGCATTTTTTTCTATTTGAAAGTCTTTAGGATGAATTTAAATGAGATATTTAGTTAATGAGTTTGGGCAAACTCTGGAACAGTCTTTTAAGTATTATCATTCTCATTAATTTTCAGAATTACCCACTGTGTTGTGATAGCTGTCATGGGCTTCAGACTTCAATTAACTAACTACTACATATAGGCATATATACGTGAGAGTATGCGTGTGTGTGAGTGTGCGTGAGAGTGCGTGTGTGCGCGTGCATGTGTGTGTGTGCGTATATGTGTGTATGTGATTACACTTCATTGTGAAAACGTTGCAATTTACGTTTTCAGCATTTATTCTTTAACGAATAAAGATCTAAGCCCAAGATAAATATGCAAATTCACATGACCAGCCAAAATAAGCTTTCCCCCCCAAAATAATGAATTTTTGCTTTAATTCATCTACTAAACTCATGGGTTATAATGTTGGTATAAGGTGGCTTCTTCTTCCACATAGAGCAGGAGATGTAACCTGAGAGGAGGCATCTATTGTTACGTTGTGTTTCCATCTTATACAGTTTGTCGATTGGTTGTTTGATAAGACGATGTCCAAACTATCACTATAGGATTAAAAAGGACACAATGATCCTAAAGCCCTGATGATAATACCCAAGTACCCGCCAATTTAAGAACGTTACAATGATAAAGGTCTCTCTTTTTTACCACGGGCATCAGAGTGACAAGCCGATAAACATTTAGCTAGTGTTCTTCTCTGCACTGCAGCAGATCAGTTTTCTAATCAGCAAACATTTTCACTTTGTTTTCTATCATTTCATCCTCAAGTGTTGCCATGTCAGAGCCATAAGTATTTCATTACTAGTTGTATCTGTTCGGCGCCTTGTGAAGCAGCGAACAATTAACCCTCCCTTCGTAGTGATTGATACAGGCTTTGCTTTCAATTTGTTCCACTACACAGATCGTGAAATTCTGAATGTGCCCATCCTTATTGACCTACACTTTCAAACAAAGACACGATTCCATCACAAATGGCACCCTATCCCCTATACAGTGCACTACTTTTGACCAGGATCTAAAGGGCTCTGGTCAAAAGTAATGCACTAGCTATATGGGGAATATGGTGCCATTTGGGACGCAATCAGGGCTACAATGCGATAACAAGGAATTAAAGTGAAAAGATTTGCACAGCCATGAAATCAAGTCCGATAACACAAACTGACCAAGTGAAAATCCTCCAACTATCTCAAGTGGACTCTTGAGTTAAAAAATTGTTATCTTTTTAATTGGAACGTTTTTGGACCCCAATTCTCTCGCCGGGTGTACATTAGTTTTACTAGCCGTTACTGAGAAAAACAACAGCAATTGAAGTAATGGTCATCCTTTGTAATTGAGCACCATAATAAAACAGTGTTAGTCTGCTGAACACTTACATGTGACTTCTGCTATCAGGTCTAGACGCACAACAGTCACTTTGTGGTGTGATTTTGTTCAGATCTGACTGACCACTTCCAGAGGTGGTCTGGGAAGCATCGTGTGCCAATTTCTCCTGTCTGGATGCAATCAGGCTACCGAAAGCGCATAGAGTGGGCAGCGCTCTAATATTTAGAAGAATATTTGTTTGTTTGGCTAGAGTTATGCTTACCCGTTTGCAATCCCTTTAGCGTTGCTTGCTAGTTTACTGTCTAGCCACAGTGGTTAGCTGGCTCCATTAGTGAGCTACTGCCATCAGTTGTTGTTGTGTTATCATATTTTGTGTATTCTAACATTTGTAGAATGCATACTGACATTTGAATATAGCACGGGAAAAGGGAATCCGGACACACTGTGGACATGGTAGACACATTTAAATGTAGGTGAAAATGCATGACGCGTTCGGTATTCCATGATCGGAACTCTATGATCAGAATACTAAAACTGCATGAACTGTCAAAACTAAACAAGGCCAGAGAACCTTAACAACTCTACCAACTAATCCAATCAGTGTCGGGTTCTAATGTATCCTCTTCATGACCATCAGGGATTCGATCCAGCAACCTGGATCAGCAGTTTCTGGTCCAACGCTCTAACCACTAGGCTACCTGCTGCCCCAAAAGCTGATATTGTGGGGGTCTTTAACATGCACTTCAGGCGCAGACATCTTGGATTCTTACCTTTTAAAGACAGCAGCTGGTATTATTGCTGAGCTGGTGGCTCACATATTTTTCCTAAGCCTCTTGTCCAATTCAATACCCTAAATGTGGAAATTAGCATAATGTCCGCCCCCTACTGAAGGGTGGAGACCCTTCAGATGTAAATACCTATCGCCCTATTTATATGCTCCCTATCCTGGCCAAAGTCGTTGAATCCCTTGTGAACGCTCAGTTAAAGAAGTTCCTATGGCAGAAATTATTAAATATTAAAGCATTAGACCTCTCACTAAAGGCTTCAGTCATACAAAAGCTATACTTAAATCCGAACTGGTTCTCTAGCAGATTAGTAAGAATGGCTCACCCTGTGTTCAAGAATGGCCTTTATCCTTTTATTCAGATTACAACCTCTCAGTTTCGGTTATTTGAAAATAAAATAATCTCCAAGATGTCGCTATTTCTATAACAAGCCATCGAAAGTTGGTTGCAATTTCAGTTTAATCCACCAGAAATGACAGAACAAATATTACAACAAATAAAAAAATATTATGGTTAAACTCAAATATACTATTTGATAAAAACTGTTTTGTCACGTTCTGACCATAGTTCTTTTGTGTTTTCTTTGTTTTAGTGTTGGTCAGGACGTGAGCTGAGTGGGCATTCTATGTTGTGTGTCTAGTTTTCCCGTTTCTATGTTTGGCCTGATATGGTTCTCAATCAGAGGCAGGTGTTAGTCATTGTCTCTGATTGGGAACCATATTTAGGTAGCCTGTTTTCTGTTGGGTTTTGTGGGTGGTTGTCTTCTGTCTTCGTGTGTCTGCACCAGACAGAACTGTTTCGGTTTTTTCACATTTGTTGTTTTGTAGTGTTCACGTTTATTGTCTTTATTAAACATGATGAACACTAACCACGCTGCGCTTTGGTCCTCTCCTTCGTCCACAGAAGAAAGCCGTTACATGTATTTTTTTAAAAATTGAATAAAAACTTGGAAACTGTAAATGATATCATAAATAGGACTGGTGGAGTTGTCACACATGCAGCCAACACAATTATATGGAAATGTCTGCTCTATCCAAAACTGGAAGAGGCAAGTGGAAGGGGGAGAAA
Organism: Salvelinus alpinus; assembly: GCF_045679555.1. Lineage (NCBI taxonomy): Eukaryota > Metazoa > Chordata > Actinopteri > Salmoniformes > Salmonidae > Salvelinus > Salvelinus alpinus. Next base: position 19,230,627 of record NC_092119.1, read on the forward strand.
GTAAGGAACTTGTCTGTTGGCCTCGCATTAAAGACCAAAACTAGTTAAAGAAAATTGTGATGAATAAAAATGTATACCAGCGTCATTTAAGGACAAACAAATGGACAACTATGCCATACAAACTTGATATGGGGGATACGACCATCCCAGCTCTGCATATTTTGCTGCGAAGGGACAGAATAATTAGATAATTTGTTTTGGTACTTTCCATTTGTAGCTTGTAGCTTCGTTTCAAGAATGGCTGAAAAATTTCAACATTAACCTGGAGTTAACTCTGAAAATAGCACTGCTTGGTGATCTGAAAAGTCATAGTCAATCGATCAATAATATAATAATAATCTTTAATTTAGAACTTAGATACTACGAGAATAGAAAGGTTCAGAACTTTTGTGAAACATCACAGCACAGTTGAAAAATATATGGCAAATAGAAATCAAAACTGGATGGTGTTCAGAGATAGATGGGAGGGGTTGAGGGAACCTGAAGGGTGGGACTAAAAATAACAAAAAAACAATTTAACTAATGTAAAATATACTGTGTCTGTAAAATGTATATAGGTTCCAGTGGAGGCTCCTTAGAGGAGGAAGGGGACTTACCTCCTCTGTGAATTTCATTAAAAAAAAAATGTAATTCTAAATATTTAAAAAGTTCAAATTTTTGGATAAAACTACAGTAAATATAATCACGTCCCCAAATAATTGATTAAAACACACTATTTTGAAAAGAAAGTCTACAGTATCCTCAACAGCACTCAATAGGGTAGCACCATGGTGTAGCCAGAGGACAGCTAGCTTCCATCCTCCTCTGGGTACATTGTGTTCAATACAAAACCTAGGAGGCTCATGGTTCTCACCCCCTTCCATAGACTTACACAGTAATTATGGCAACGTCCTCCAACCTATCAGAGCTCTTGCAGCATGAACTGACATTTTGTCTTCCCAATCAAAGAATCAGAGAATTAATCTCGTACTGAAAGCATAAACTACAGCTAGCTAGCACTGCAGTGTATAAAATGTGATGAGTAGTTGACTCAAACAGAGAGAAAGACAATAGCTGAACAGTTTTGAACAAATGTATTTCCATTTCCAAAATGAAGGAGAAGCAAGAGAGAAATAGAGAGATTGTCATTTTTTTTTACCTCTGTCATTGCCAACAAAGGGTATATAACAAAGTATTGAGATAAACTTTTGTTATTGACCAAATACTTATTTTCCACCATAATTTGCAAATAAATTCATTAAAAATCCTACAAATGTGATTTTCTGGATTTTTTTTCCTCATTTTGTCTGTCATAGTTGAAGTGTACCTATGATGAAAATTACAGGCCTCTCTCATCTTTTTAAGTGGGAGAACTTGCACAATTGGTAGCTGACTAAATACTTTTTTGCCCCACTGTATTTAAAGTATGTATGAGCAGGAAGAAGAAGCCAACCATGTTGACCACACCGGTCACGTCGCGTGCGCGAGCGTTGCAAAATAAATTTACACATACATGTTACTCAATCATTGCATCCACACTGCTCGCGCGCGCCAACGAGCATCTGCGATGCCGACGGCGCTAAAATAGAAGTCAGTTCTATTTGTGACGCTGAACGTGGTGCAAGTCCTGCCTCCCATCTCCTCATTGGTTTACAGAAGCAGATACCCATGTGCCATCTCCTCATTGGTTATACCCACGTGGGTGATTGAAAGATGAACTGAGGTCGGTCGATCGATCGAGGTAATACACCTATGAAAGTTAGATGCCAATCCCCATATAAAGTCCAAAGAAGAAAAAGCCTGGAAGGTGGAGAGATGACTAGAAACGATTCGGTTGACCGTTTTATGTGTGGATTAATTGTCGGAGTAGAGGACCTTGTGCATTTCAGGTAAAATAACAACTCAACGTTTATATCCCAGGACAAATGAGCTAGCAACAGCAAGCTAGCTAAATAGGACAAATTAGCTAGCAACAGCAAGCTAGCTAGCTAAATTGCCACAAATGTTTAATGCTTTTCAACCTGTCCCCAAATTAGTATAATTGGTTCAGAGTTTGTTTTGATATTTCAACCTGCGTGTCGTGATCGCGTTTGGTGCACTCTACTGTAAGTCGCTCTGGATAAGAGCGTCTGCTAAATGACTAAAATGTAAATGTAAAATGTCTGGGGGGACAAAATCAATTTGCGCACGATGGCGCATGCGCGCGTCCGGTTTGGGTATGGTGTTGATGTTGTTGTCCATTAGTTTACTCAAATTATGTAATGGGTGGTAGGGTTAGGGAAAAATAATAAATGAAAATATATTCATATATTTAAAATAATATACACTGAACAAAAATATAAACGCAACATGTAAAGTGTTGGTCCCATGTTTCATGAGCTGATATAAAAGATCCCAGAAATGTTCCATTTGCACAAAAAGATTATTTCTCTCAAATTTTGTTTACATTCCTGTTAGTGAGCATTTATTCTTTGCCAAGATAATCCATCTACCTGACAGGTGTGGCATATCAAGAAGCTGATTAAACAGCATGATCATTACACAGGTGCTGGGGACAATAAAAGGCCACTCTAAAATGTGCAGTTTTGTCACACAACGCCACAGATGTCTCAAGTTTTGAGGGAGTGTGTAATTGGCATGCTGACTGCAGTAATGTCCACCAGAGCTGTTGCCAAATAATTGAATGATGATTTCTCTACCATAAGTCGCCTCCAATGTCGTTTTAGAGAATTTGTGTGGGTGAACAGTTTGCTGATGTCAACGTTGTGAACAGAGTGCCCCATGGTGGCAGTGGGGTTATGGTATGAGCAGGCATAAGCTACGGAGAACGAACACAATTGCATTTTATCGATAGCAATTTCAATGCACGAAAATCCCGCATCGAGATCCTGAGGCCCATATCTTTTTTTTTAGGTATCTGTATTCCCAGTCTTGTGAAATCCATAGATTAGGGCCTAATTAATGTATTTAAATTGACTGATTTCCTCATATGACCTTGAACTCAGTAAAATCTTTGAAATTGTTGAATGTTGCGTTAATATTTTTGGTCAGTATATATATTTATAAAAAATATACAGTAGCAGTCAAAAGTTTGGACACAACTACTTATTCCGGGGTTTTTATTTATTTTTTACTATTTTCTACATTGTAGAAAAATAGTGAAGACATCAAAACTGTGAAATAACACATATGGAATCACGTAGTAATGAAAAAATTGTTAAACAAAGCTAAATATAGGCCTCCCGAGTGCCACTAGAGATTCTTGTTTCGAGTACAGGCTCTGTCGCAGCCGGCCGCGACCAGGAGACCCATGGGGCGGTGCACAATTGGCCCAGCGTCGTCCGGGTTAGGGGAGGGTTTGGCCGGCAGGGATGTCCTTGTCCCATTGCGCACTAGTGACTCCTGTGGCGACCGGGTGCAGTGCACGCTGACACGGTTGCCAGGTGCACAGTGTTTTCCTCTGACACATTGGTGCGGCTGGCTTCCGGGTTAAGTGGGCATTGTGTCAAGAAGCAGTGCGGCTTGGTTGGGTTGTGTTTTGGAGGATGCACGGCTCTCGACCTTCGCCTCTCCCGAGTCCGTACGGGAGTTACAGCAATGAGACAAGACTGTAACTACCAATTGGATACCACAAAATTGTGGAGAAAAAGGGGTTCAAGTAAAAAAAATATATATATATATATATTTTATATTTGAGATTCATCAAAGTAGCCACCCTTTGCCTTGATGACAGCTTTGCACACTCTTGGCATTCTCTCAACAAGCATCATGAAGTAGTCACCTGAAATGCATTTCAATTAACAGGCGTGCGTTGTTGAAATTAATTTGTGGAATTTCTTTCTTTCTTAATGTGTTTGAGCCAATCAGTTGTGTTGTGACAAGGTAGGGTGGGTATTAGAGGTTGACCGATTAATCGGCATGGCCGAGGAGACTGCATGGCAGGCTGACCACCTGTTACGCGAGTGCAGCATCAAAAGGACCTGGTGGCTGCAAGGAGCCAAGGTAAGTTGCTAGCTATCATTAAACTTATCTTAGAAAAAACAATCAATCTTAACATAATCACTACTTAATTACACATGGTTGATGATATTACTAGTTTAATTAGCTTGTCCTGCATTGCATATAATCAATGAGGTGCCTATTAATTTATCATCGAATCACAGCCTACTTCAACTTCGCCAAATGAGTGATGATTTAACAAAAGTGCTTTCGCGAAAAAAGCACAATCGTTGCATCAATGTACCTAACCATAAACATCAATGCCTGTCTTAAAATCAATACACAAATATATTTAGTTAAACAATTTTGTTAGCAGGCAATATTAACTAGGGAAATTGTGTCACTTCTCTTGCGTTCAGTGCAAGCAAAGTCAGGGTATATATATGCAGCAGTTTGGGCCGCCTGGCTCGTTGCGAACTGTGTGAAGACTATTTCTTCCAAACAAAGACCGTAACTAATTTGCCAGAATTTTACATAATTATGACATAATATTGAAGGTTGTGCAATGTAACAGCAATATTAAGACTTAGGGTTGCCACCCGTTCGATAAAATACGGAACGGTTCCGTATTTCACTGAAAGAATAAACGTTTTGTTTTCGAAATGATAGATTCCGGATTTGACCATATTAATGACCTAAAGCTCGTATTTCTGTGTGTTCATTATATTATAATTAAGTCTATGATTTGATAATTGATAGAGCAGTCTGACTGAGCGGTGGTAGGCAGCAGCAGGCTTGTAAGCATTTATTCAAACAGCACTTTCCTGTGTTTGCCAGCAGCTCTTAGCAATGCTTGAAGCTCAGCACTGTTTATGACTTCATGCCTATCAACTCCCGAGATTAGACTAGCAATACTATAGCGCCTATAAGAACATCCAATAGTCAAAGGTATATGAAATACAAATGGTATAGAGAGAAATTGTCCTATAATTCCTATAATAACTGCAACCTCAAACTTCTTAACTGGGAATATTGAAGACTCCTGTTAAAAGGAACCACCAGCTTTAATATGTTCTCATGTTCTGAGCAAGGAACTTAAACATGAGCTTTTTTACATGGCACATATTGCACTTCTTTCTTCTCCAACACTGTCTTTTTGCATTATTTAAACCAAATTGAACATCTTTCATTATTTATTTGAGACTAAATTGATTTGATTTAGGTATTGTATTAGGTTAAAATAAAAGGGTTCATTGTTCATTCAGTATTGTTGTAATTGTCATTATTACAAATATACAGTTGAAGTAGGAACTTTACATACACTTAGGTTGGAGTCATTGAAACTCGTTTTTCAACCACTCCACAAATTTCTAGTTAACAAAATATAGTTTTGGCAAGTCGGTTAGGACATCTACTTTGTGCATGACACAAGTAATTTTTCCAACAATTGTTTAAAGACAGATTATTTCACTTATAACTCACTGTATCACAATTCCAGTGGGTCAGAAGCTAAATTGACTGTGCCTTTAAATAGCTTGGACAATTCCAAGAAATTATGTCATGGCTTTAGAAGATTCTGATAGACTAATTGACATAATTTGAGTCAATTGGAGGTGTACCTGTGGATGTATTCCAAGTCCTACCTTCAAACTCTGTGCCTCTTTGCTTGACATCATGGGAAAATCAAAAGAAATCAGCCAAGATCTCAGAAAAAGAATTGTAGCCTCCACAAGTCTGGTTCATCCTTGGGAGCAATTTCCAAATGCCTGAAGGTACCACGTTCATCTGTACAAACAATAGTACGCAAGTATAAACACCATGGGACCACGCAGCCGTCATACCGCTCAGGAAGGAGACGTGTTCTGTCTCCTAGAGATGAACGTACTTTTGTGTGAAAAGTGCAAATCAATCCCAGAACAACAGCGAAGGACCTTGTGCAGATGCTGGAGGAAACAGGTACAAAAGTATCTACATCCACAGTAAAACAAGTCCTATATCGACATAACCTGAAAGGCCGCTCAGCAAGGAAGAAGCCACTGCTCCAAAACCGCCATAAAAAAGCCAGACTACGGTTTGCAACTGCACATGGGGACAAAGATCGTACTTTTTGGAGAAATGTCCTCTGGTCTGATGAAACAAAAATAGAACTGTTTGGCCATAATGACCGTCGTTATGTTTGGAGGAAAAAGGGGGATGCTTGCAAGCCGAAGAACACCATCCCAACCGTGAAGCACAGGGTGGCAGCATCATGTTGTGGGGGTGCTTTGCTGCAGGAGGGACTGGTCCACTTCACAAAATATATGGCATCATGAGGATGGAAAATTATGTGGATATATTGAAGCAACATCTCAAGACATTAGTCAGGAAGTTAAAGCTTGGTCGCAAATGGGTCTTCCAAATGGAGTGTATGTAAACGTCTGACCCACTGGGAATGTGATGAAAGAAATAAAGCTGAAATATATCATTCTCGCTACAATTATTCTGACATTTCACATTCTTAAAATAAAGTGGTGATCCTAACTGACCTAAGACAGGGAATATTAACTAGGATTAAATGTCAGGAATTGTGAAAACCTGAGTTTAAATGTATTTGGCTATGGTGTATGTAAACTTCCAACTTCAACTGTATATATAGAAATCAGACGATTAATCGGTATCGGCTTTTTTTGGTCCTCCAATAATCGGTACTGGCGTTGAAAAATCATAATCGGTCGACCTCTAGTGGATATACAGAAGATAGACCTATTTGGTAAAAGACCAAGTCCATATTAGGGCAAGAACAGCTCAAATAAGCAAAGAGAAAAGACAGTCCATCATTATTTTAAGACATGAAGGTCAGTCAATCAGGAACAGTCGCAAATACAATCAAGCGCTATGATGAAACTGGCTCTCATGAGGACCGCCACAGGAAAGGAAGACACAGAGTTACCTCTGCTGCAGGATATGTTCATTAGAATAACTGCACCTTTGATTGCAGCCCAAATAAATGCTTCACAGAGTTCAAGTGACACAAGCCTTCCAGATGAGCTCAACTACTTCTAAGCTCACTTCGAGGCAAATGGCACTGAAACATGCATGAGAGCACCAGCTGTTCCGGAAGACTGTGTGATCACGCTCTCTGCAGCCGATGTGAGTAAGACCTTTACACAGGTCACCATTCACAAGGCCACGGGGCCAGATGGATTACAAGGACGTGTACTCTGAGCATGCGCTGACCAACTGGCAAGTGTCTTCACTGACATTTTCAACCTCTCCCTGTCCGAGTCTGTAATACCAACATATTTTAGCTATAGCAAGTATTGTAGCAGACCGTTAAACCACATGTTTTCATAAACATAGGGCTAATGTACTTAGTAATCTTGTCCCCCTTCACTTGGTTCACACTGGCGATTATACTTGTGTAAAAACCTCAAGTACCCCCAGTCGATATCAACAATCCACATGTTTTTAAAAACTGTAAGGGACGTTTTACATTTGAATATACGTAGCATATTGTCCAATTTAGATTTTATTAAGATTTTAGTTTGTCAGGCTAGTCCTGATTTCTTTGTTTTATCTGAAACTTGGTTATCAAGGAATTCTAATGATGCAGATATTGCACTGGATGGGTACAACGTTTTTAGAGCTGACAGGATGAGTAGAGAGGGAGGAGTGGCTATCTATGCTAAAAATTACCTCTCCATTGCACTAATTTAATCTGTCTCCATTCCAAATTATTTTGAAGTGTTAGCTCTAAGTTTTACATTAGGTAACAACTGTAAAGTTACAATTGTTGGAGTATGCTTAGCCATTTAACAGAATTATTAGCCACGTTTATATTAACTGAAGTCATTTTCCTAGGATATTTTAACTTTTATTGGAAAACACAGGTCTCAGACAGTTTAAGACTTTTGTACTGAGGTAAATCTCACACAATTAGTCACTGAGCCAACAAGGCCAAATCTTAAGGTACAGACAAAGTCCTCATTGCTTGATTATAAACTCAGCAAAAAAGAAATGTTCTCTCACTGTCAACTGCGTTAATTTTTAGCAAACTTAACATGTGTAAATATTTGTATGAACATAACAAGATTCAACAACTGAGACATAAACTGAACAAGTTCCACAGACATGTGACTAACAGAAATGTAATAATGTGTACCTGAACAAAGCGGGAGTCAAAATCAAAAGTAACAGTCAGTATCTGGTGTGGCCACCATTAAGTGGCCGCATTAAGTATTCCAGTGCATCTCCTCCTCATGGACTGCACCAGATTTGCCAGGTCTTGCTTTGAGATGTTACCCCATTCTTCCACCAAGGCACCTGCAAGTTCCCGGACATTTCTGGGGGTAATAGCCCTAGCCCTCACCCTCCGATCCAACAGGTCCCAGACGTGCTCAATGGGATTGAGATCTGGGCTCTTCGCTGGCCATGGCAGAACACTGACATTCCTGTCTTGCAGGAAATCACGCATAGAACGAGCAGTATGGCTGGTGGCATTGTCATGCTGGAGGGTCATTTCAGGATGAGCCTGCAGAAAGGGTACCACATGAGGGAGGAGGATGACTCCCGGACATTAAAATGTATTGCCCTGGCCACATCTGCAGTCCTCATGCCTCATTGCAGCATGCCTAAGGCACGTTTACGCAGATGAGCAGGAACCCTGGGCATCTTTCTTTAGTTTTTTTTCAGAGTCAGTAGAAAGGCCTCTTTAGTGTCCTAAGTTTTCATAACTGTGACCTTACATTGCCTGTAAGCTGTTAATGTCTTAACGAACGTTCCACAGGTGCATGTTCATTAATTGTTTATGGTTCATTGAACAAGCATGGGAAACAATGTTTAAACCCTTTACAATGAAGATCTGTGAAGTTATTTGAATTTTTATGAATTATCTTTGAAAGACAGGGTCCTGAAAAAGGGACATTTCTTTTATTGCTGAGTTTATACTAACAAATGCACCTGAGAAGTATAGAGCTAGGGTAGTATTTCCACTAGGTGTCAGTGATCACTGCCCCATTGTATGTGTTACAGAAGTCAGAATTCATAGGGCCTAACCTTGTATTATCACAAAAAGAAATTACAGAAACTTTAGTGAACAAGCTTTCTTACAGGATCTTTCCCATTGTAATATTGAATCTATTTGTAATATACATGGAGCCGAGTTGGCGTTAGAAACATTTACGAGTGTTTTTATTTCCATTGCCGATAAACACACTCCATACACTAAGGTTAGAGTAAAGAATAGATCAAACCCATGGTTTAATTCGGACATTTCTGATGCTTCGTAAAAAAGCTGTAGCATGGGCTAAGGCTAGAGAAACTTCTTCCATCTCTGACTGGCTGACTTTTAGGCACCTGAGAAACCTGTGCATCAGACTTGTTAGAAGAACAAAATCGGATTACTATGTGACTAGCTTAAATTATTGTTATGGGAATCCAGCCAAATTCTGGAAAGTAGTTAAAACATTAAAGGACAATATGCACTCCACACTCCCAAATCAGATATGGTTGGATACTGGACTCATTACTGATAAGAATGCCATTGCTAATGCCTTCAACAATCACTTCATTGCAGCAGGCAATCTTTTTGAGAAAATGTCGACCACAAATGAAGGAAGAAAAGATACATATGAAGGGATTATGCATGAGCATGCTAATACTGATGGTCAGGGTTTCTCACTAAGCCTCTTCACAGAGAAGAAAGTTATTGATGCCTCGCTAGCCATAGACACTAAGAAAGCAACAGGGGCTGACAAACTTGACCCAGGGTTTCTGGCTAGAGCTGCACCACTTATCTCTGGTGCTCTTACTCATATTTTTAACCTCACATAGACCATTGAAGGCTTTCAATACAGTTGATCATTCTCTTCTGCCTGAGAGACTGACCTCATTGGGGTCGGCCTCAGATACATGTTTGTGGTTTCAGAATTATCTCAGTGACAGATCTCAGGCTATTATTGCAGATGTGGTAAAATCAGATTTTGTCACTGTTCACAAAGGAGTCCCACAAGGTTCGATTTTAGATCCTTTATTATTCACTATATACTGTACATAAATGATATCTGTAACTCAGTGAAAAAATGCAACTTTCATTTCTATACTGATGGCAGTGCTATATACAAAAGCCCCATCACTCCCTCAAGCATTTACATTCCTGCAGTCTGACTTTCAATTGCTTCAAGATGAACTTGTAGATCTTAGGCTGATGCTTAATTCAGCATATGGTATTTGCATATGGTATTCACGATCCAAAAGTATACAATTGGAAAATGTGAACATTGCTACCCATGATGGCTCTCTTTGGAACGTGTTCCCACCTGTAAATACCTTGGAATTTGGTTAAATGATAATCTCTCTTTTAAAAACTCATATAACTGAGTTGGTAAAGAAGCTGAAATTGAGAATTTAATTTTTTTTATAAAAAAGAAAGGAAATTGTACAGGCCACTTTTATGTCAGTGCTTGATTATGGTGATGTTTTATATATGCTTGGATCAGCATCAGTACTGAAGAAATTAGATGCAGTGTATCATGCAGCGTTGCGCTTTGTTACTGGTGCAAACTTTTGCACACCTCATTGCCTTTTGTACACTTCGGTTGGCTGGGACTCCCTGACTTTTAGAAGGACCAGACACTGGTTGATATTTGTCTATAATGCTGTCTTACAGAAACTTCCTAATTATCTTAACTCAACAATCCAGTGGTCAAACAGTATTTATCAGACTCGTTCACAGGACATGCTAGTGCTAGAGATAACCCGGATTCACTCTGAGTTAGGCAAAACGGCATTTGAATATCATGCTCCACACTCATGGAATGAATTGCAGAGAGAACTCCAGTTAGATGTTTTGGTGCCTGTAAGACAGTTTAAATGCACATTACATTAACTTTTTATTATAAACTGTGATTGCTTTTTGTAATGTGTGTTTTTCTTATATAAGTTTATTTTTTAAATATTTTTAATCTCCATCTTGTACTTTTTATATGTTTTAATTGTGTTTGATTTTAAATTCTTATTCATTGCTGTGTTGTTTTTATTGTTGTATCACAGGGCACAACTGTAAAAGAGACTGTCTCAGCTTGTTTCCCCTGTTTAAATAAAGGTTAATAATAATACAATTATACTCTGGTTTTTACCTCAACATAGTGTGAAATACACATATAAACAATATCCTAAATGTAGAATCATTTTACTGGGGGGCAATGAGGAGACTCAGGATCTTTCCCCACGGCCCTTTCCCCCACACGTTTCCATGGCAATTCCATTGTTTTGGTTGAGTTTGATTGACCTCTTTACCGCATCTATGTGCAGCGTTCTGTGTGGAACTGTGTATGTGTTGGAACGCTGGATTCAAATCACATTCCTTTAACTTTTACTGCCTCAGAAACCCGGATCCGGGAGCACCCCCCACCCCCCACACACTGATTAGCATAGATAGCATAGCTTCAGAAGTAGATAGTAGCATCTAAATATCATTAAATCACAAGTCCAAGACACCAGATGAAAGATACAGATCTTGTGAATAAAGCCACCATTTCAGATTTTTAAAATGTTTTACAGGGAAGACAAAATATGTAAATCTATTAGCTAAACACGTTAGCAAAATACACCACTATTCTAAACAAGACTGCACTACAATCACATCCAAGTGCCACCAAGTAAAACCCAGCACAGGGCCTTCTCCTTAAGGAATGTTTCACTAGGAATATCTACAGATCCACAGCTCCTCTGTGGGAGTGGTTGTCCAGGGGTAACCTTCGTCGAGAACCAGGCTTCCAAAAAAGGCTTGACAGCAACGTGATTTTGAGGTAAGGCTTCGCGAGACTAGGCCAGGGGTTACTGCTACTTCACAAGACAGATAGACGGACGAACGGACAGACAGGTTGGGTAGGCTACCCAGCTACCCAGCGATTCCCCATAGTAGGAATCCCTTTATTCCTGGTCAAGGTCTGTAACATGTCATTGGAACTATATCAGCAGACTGAGCTAGGGCAGTTCATCTGGTTGGGTTCCTACCCCTGCTCTGCCTCTCTCACACTAAACTGAATAATCAATCGCAATTTTACAGAGAGTCCCTTGATCATCAAGGAGAGCCCTGCAGGTGCTTGTGGTCAGAGCCGGGGAGACGGGGACGATCAGGGGAGAAATTATCTGGGCTTAATGTCCGTAAGTTGCTCCAACAGATCAACGTTATGGCATGGAGACGTATGGAGACGTATGGAGACGTATGGAGACGTATGGAGACAGTATTGTTCAAAGCGTCGGTTAGAAATCTGGCCGACATAGAGGAGGAAAGAGGAAGAGAAGAAGAGATTCTGCAGTAGCACACAGAGGAAAATTGGAGATACAATTTCCCATTTGTAGACTACTACAGTATGATGAGATGCAGGTTAGGAGTGTAGGTTTACAGCGGTAGACTGTGAAATCAAATCAAATCAAATCAGAGCGTGTGTAGAGGGCAGGTTTTGCTGTTAGCTTTAGAAGAGAGCAGAGTACCTTAACTAAAGCACCAGATGGAAATCAACATGCTCAACATCTGTCTGGAAGCACAGACACTAAACGCAGGTCTCTTCTCTGCTGAGGACGGGCATTAAACGATAGCAGTGTGCCGTGCCTGTGCTCTCTGGCAATTTCCAAGTCACCTGCGAATATTCAAAGTCGTGACTTTGGTGTGTAAACAAAGCATTAAATATTGTAAGTCAAGCCGCTGCTTAGTGATTGTGATGAATACAGAGAATGGTTTGGAACAGCAGAGAGAACAGGACGGAACAGTCATTCTCTCACAAATAGATGGGGGGGGGGGGGAGAGAGAGAGAGAGAGAGAGAGAGAGAGAGAGAGAGAGAGAGAGAGAGAGAGAGAGAGAGAGAGAGAGAGAGAGAGAGAGAGAGAGAGAGAGAGAGAGAGTCCTTGTCTATCTAAACAATCATACTTGGTAATTGAACTAGCTAGGTGCTGAAGGACAGGCACCTGAGAAAGCTGCCCAGTCAGCAGACCTGTAGTGATTCCTTTCCCTCCAGTATAGTGAGGTGAGGTGGGAGAGAGAGTGGATATAGCACAGCCATTCTATTCAAATACACTAAGCAATTTCTGTGTGCCTCACTGTGCATTGCCATGGAATTTCCAGGGAGCAATAATAGGGTATGAGCACGTGAACAGAGCTATATATAATAGTGCACTACTCACTGTACTGTATGTGTATACATATCACTGAGTTCATTAATAAGGGTGTTAAAACACATGTGTTACATATTTATAGTACTAGGCATGGATAAGCAGAGAGAATAGTCCTTAACGGTGCTTTTCTCTGAGCTCTGAGCCGTCTACTACTACTATACAGTTGCTTCAATCTATAGATGGTACAAACGGCAGCCAGCCAACCACGCCTGAAATCTACACAGCAAGAAAAATACAATATGATCAAGTAGTGTTAGGTGAGCAGCATCATGAAACGGGTAATAAAACACAAGCAACATCTCTCTCTCTAGACAAGCCGTGTTGTACTTTAATGCAGAAATAGCTATAGTACAACTCGATGGCTGCAACGTTATTATACCTTATGCCCAGGATGCATACTCTTTAGGTCTCTCTCGCTCCATACTCTGACCTTGACAGTAACAGTGCAGTGGCGGACACACACACACACACACACACACGCACAGAGGAGAAAAGAGGAGGAGAACAACGGTAATCAACACACCACTTGCATCGCATCACAGTGCCGGCGACGACATGTGTGCAGCCAGAGAGGGAAACACACAGGAAATCAATCCTAATTGAGATAAATAAACACAGTTATAATGGGTTATACACCTCTGTTCTCTTACAGTGCAACATCCAAAAGAGAGGATTGGATAGTGTGTCCTCTGTACCATGGTTTTACAGCAACACACCCTATCTAGTGCACCATCATCAGTGTTTCCCCTATATTCATTTAGCAGCTCGGCAAAGACACGCTTTGAAGATCAGAGTAACAAGTTACAACAAGTTACATATCTTTCTCAGATTCTCATCGGATTGACAGAGAAACCTCCAAGGTAACTATCTAGCTAGCTTGTAATCCTGGAAGTGTTGCCAACCCTATTAATAGATGTATGTGTTAGCTAAAATTCAGTAACGTTAGGCTAGCTATATCATTTTTCGAGTTAATATAGAATTAGCTGGCAATGTCATAGAAATCAAGAGATAAAATGTAACTGTCCTCGATTTTCAGAGGAGTTTCAAAGGAAGAGAACATAATTTAACTTTCAAGCATCTTGGAGTAGAATGTCCTTTAAAACCTTATCACGGTTGTTCAACAAACTAAAAATCCCCCAGGTAGCCCACACTCCCCACTACCTCTACCATCGCTGCTGAAAAGAAAAAACACACACTGACCATCACCATTGTGAAAAGAACCAATAAGGAGGGCTGTGTGGTGAACAGGTAAAAATGTTTAATAAGGTCCATCCCAACTTCGGTCTGTAACTATGAGATTTAATATCCTCTCTCAGTGTTCTGTGATAATAACACATTACTGTATTTTCCTTGAACATTTGCTTTGGTCCAAAGCACTCCTTCCGAACAAAAGATTGGCAGTTTCATCTAATATGTATCTAGTATTTCATTTGAAGTGAAAATGGTTTTAAGAGTAAAAAATGTTACCATTAGACTATACTGTCTGTACATTGCTGTCTGGTTCAAGTTGTTTACGACAAGTGAAAATCACAGCAAGGTATACCTCTGTCATTGTAAACAATCATTATGTACTGAAATAATTTCATAGCGAGGAAAAAAATGCAATGCTTTGATATTTGAGACCACAAGCCAAAAATGCCACGCTCACTATAATTCCATCAAAACAAAGTAGAATGTGGCATCATTTTTACCTAAACATAGCCTAATACATTGTCTTCACAGCAACTACACCATCACGTTGCTCACCTCCACATTCTCCAGACTATAGCCATCTTAGTTATACTAATTCTTAATTCTGTTCTGTAAATATTCTGAAGTGAACAGAACAGGAAATAGAACAAATTAGCACTTTTGTTTGCCCAGAGGGGGGGAATTGTTTTGTGAAACCAAGCCAACTTTGTGGTTAGTTACTCTGTTGTGTGTGAACTCAAGCCAACACTATCTCTCTCTCTCTCTCTCTCTCTCTCTCTCTCTCTCTCTCTCTCTCTCTCTCTCTCTCTCTCTCTCTCTCTCTCTCTCTCTCTCTCTCTCTCTCTCTCTCTCTCTCTCTCTCTCTCTCTCTCTCTCTCTCTCTCTCTCTCTCTCTCTCTCTCTCTCTCTCTCTCTCTCTCTCTCTCTCTCTCTCTCTCTCTCTCTCTCTCTCTCTCTCTCTCTCTCTCTCTCTCTCTCTCTCTCTCTCTCTCTCTCTCTCTCTCTCTATTAAATTCCTGGCATGGGAAACATATGTTTACATTGCCAAAGCAAGTGAAATAGATAACAAACAAAAGTGAAATAAACAATAAAACATGTCCAGTAAACATTACACAAACTAAAGTAAAAAAAGAATATAGACATTTAAAATGTCATATTATGTCTACATTCAATGTTGTAATGATGTGCAAATAGTTAAAGTACATAAATAAAATAAATAAACATAAATATAGGTTGTATTTACAATGGTGTTTGTTCTTCACTGGTTTCCCCTTTCTTGTGGCAACAGGTCACAGATCTTGCTGCTGTGATTGCACACTGGTATTCCACCCAATAGATATGGGAGTCTGCCTTCGGCAGCCTTTCTCAATAACAAGGCTATGCTCACTGAGTATGTACATAGTCAAATATTTCCTTAATTTTGGGTCAGTCACAGTGGTCAGGTATTCTGCCACTGTGTACTCTCTGTTTGGGGCCAAATTGCACTTTCCAATGAGTCAAGTAATTATTTTTTTGTTTTCATGATTTGGTTGGGTCTAAGAGCACCAGAACCAGCTTGATTAGGGGACTTCTCCAGGTTAATTTCTCTGTAGGTGATGGCTTTGTTATGGAAGGTTTGGGAATCGCTTCCTTTTAGGTGGTTGTAGAATTTAACAGCTCTTTTCTGGATTTTGATAATTAGCGGGTATTGGCCTAATTCTGATCTGCATGCATTATTTGGTGTTCTATGTTGTACATGGAGGATATTTTTGCAGAATTTTGCATGAAGAGTCTCAATTTGGTGTTTGTCCCATTTTGTGAATTCTTGGTTGGTGAGCGAACCCCAGACCTCACAAGCATAAAGAGAAATAGGTTCTATAACTGATTCAAATATTTTTAGCTAGATCCTAATTGGTATGTCAAATTTTATGTTCCTTTTGATGGCATAGAAGGCCCTTCTTACCTTGTCTCTCAGATCGTTCACAGCTTTGTGGAAGTTACCTGTGGCGTTGATGTTTAGGCCGAGGTATGTATCGTTTTTTGTGTGCTCTAGGGCAACGGTGTCTAGATGGATTCTGTATTCGTGGTCCTGGCAACTGGACCTTTTTTGGAACACCATTATTGCTGTCTTACTGAGATGTACTGTCAAGGACCAGGTCTGACAGAATCTGTGCAAAAGATCTAGGTGCCGCTGTAGGCCCTCCTTGGTTGGTGACAGAAGCACCAGATCATCAGCAAACAGTAGTCATTTGACTTCAGATTCTAGTGAGGCCGGGTGCTTCAGACTGTTCTAGTGACCTCGCCAATTCATTGATATATATGTTGAAGCGGGTGGGGCTTAAGCTACATCCCTGTCTCACCCCCTGGCCCTGTGGAAAGAAATGTGTTTTTTGCCAATTTTAACCGCACACTTGTTGTTTGTGTACATGGATTTTATAATGTTGTATATTTTTCCTCTAACACCACTTTCCATCAATTTGTATAGCAAACCCTCATGCCAAATTGAGTCGAAAGCTTTTTTGAAATCAACAAAGCATGAGAAGACTTTGCCTTTGTTTTGGTTTGTTTGTTGGTTAATTAGGGTGTGCAGGGTGAATACGTGGTCTGTCGTACGGTCATTTGGTAAAAAGACCATTTGACATTTGCTCAGTACATTGTTTTCGCTGAGGAAATGTACGAGTCTGCTGTTAATGATAATGCAGAGGATTTTCCCAAGGTTGCTGTTGACGCATATCCCACGGTAGTTATTGGGGTCAAATTTGTCTCCATTTTTGTGGATTGGGGTGATCGGCCCTTGTTTCAAATATTGGGAAATATGCCAGAGCTGAGGATGATGTTAAAGAGTTTAAGTATAGCCAATTGGAAATTGTGGTCTGTATATTTTATCATTTCATTTAGGATACCATCAACCCCACAGGTCTTTTTGGGTTGGAGGGTTTGTATTTTGTTCATTCAATGTAATTGGAGAATCCAGTGGTTTCTGGTAGTCTTTAATAGTTAGTTAATAGTTTAATAGATTTGTATTTGATCATGTATAGATTTGTATTTGATCATGTATATGTTTTGCAGTTTGTTCTTTGTTATAGAGCCAAAAAGATCAGAGAAGTGGTTTATCCATACATCTCCGTTTTGAACAGATAACTCTTCGTGTTGTTGTTTGTTTAGAGTTTTCCAATTTTCCCAGAGGTGGCTAGATTCCATAGATTCTTCAATTACATTGAGCTGATTTCTGACGTGCTGTTCCTTCTTTTTCTGTAGTGTATTTCTGTATTGTTTTAGTGATTCACCATAGTGAAGGCGTAGGCTCAGGTTTTCTGGGTCTCTCTCTCACTCTCTCTCCCTCTCCTTAATCCAGACAGTGAGTTGTTTGCCCAAGTCAGTCAGGCTGGCATTAGTCAGATTCCACCACCTTGAGGACAGCAGCAACTATAAACAGCTTACCTCCCACTCTGGCAAACATCAGGATGCTATTAAGAGGGGCATTAAATTAAATATATTCACATAGTCCTTCAATCAGAATTCTCAGACTCAAGTGTTATTTAGTTCAACTCTCAAGTGAAGCAGAATGACAAATCACAGTCTGATTAACCTCTGCAGACTGGCAATAGGAGACCGGTGATAAAGAAAGCACTCATCCACAGGCTATGAAGTTTCCCCTCTAAATTAATTCCATATTCAAGATTCCTATCTCTCAGATATAACCCAGAATGGCACACAAATATGCTCCTGCTAGAGAGATTACCAGAGACTGATTTAGCATAAACATTCCCTGCTGCAGCTGGCTGGATACTGCTGCAGCTGGCTGGATACTGCTGCAATTGCAAACTTGCTGAATGAAATTGTGAAAAAGTGAAATCGCAGGCCTTCATTTACTCAGAGCAGACAGTTAGTAAATGTTTCATTAGGATTATTAACAACATGAGTATTGAATAATAATAATGCACAATAGCAAGTTTTGACAGTAATGGTCCAAGTCAAGTTTTCACTATATTATCTTTTCTGACATACACATACAACAATTACCTGATCAAGCTTATGTTCAAATGTAACACAAGCTTATGTTAGATACAATGTGTCCTAACAGATTACATCCCAGTACACATTGATATATTGTAGCTGGTTTGTTATATTCCATAAAAGCATGAGCACTACGTTCAATAGCACCTAGATATAAAACTGTCTGTTATGAAGTTGTCAATATCTGTAATAAACTCAGATCCTAAAGCTTAATTCTAATTTATTTGATGTAGTGGAAGAAAAACAACATAAGGATGTAGCTATCCCATAATTAGAATTGTTCTATTATTTGTGAAAATACAATTGCCTACTTGCCTTCAAGAGACACTTTCAACTCCAGGTATCAACACACCATTATTCATTTACATCTAATCACCTGCTTGTTTTCAACAGATGCAAATTAAACCATATAATAAAATTGACTGCTGAAGCCAAAGTGTTGTCCTTTACAACAGGTCTACTACAACCATAACATGCTGGGTGATGTCTGACCCGACATGCGCTACATTTAAAGTTCCTCAACAGCTGGTTGCTGGTGTATGCTAATGTATCTCTCACAAGCTTCAGACTGACTGGTGTCCCGCTGCAAAACAGCAGGCAGTGATTCACCAATGCACACAGAACAGCACAGCCTGGCCTAGCAAACAGCACTTCCATGCTACACAGAAACAAACAGCGGCATTGTCATCGATGAATGCACATGTTGCACGACGCTAAACAACCTTGCTTAGAGCAGAAACAATTGGAAAGTGCCTGCAATGCAGGGAAGCGCTCTAGCAGACGATATGCACTGACGGTGTGTGTGCCCTCTATTCCGTATAACATACGCCTTCTCAAGGCTATACCTGTTACCCGAACGCCAAGGTCCCCAATTCTCAGACGCACTCCTGCTGGAAAGGGCAACATAGAAACTTCTGACATCTCCACTCAAAATCGCATAGCATCTAATGAGAAGCGTTAACGTTTACATATATAAATAGAACACTCCAAGCGTTACCGTTCTCTTCTTGTAGGGTCTTGCTGAATGCTAGGCTTGGTGGGCGCCATCTTCCTACAATTATTTGATTTCTTACTTTTTTTTTCTTCAGATTTATTTTGACATAAAGCCGTGACGCCTGACAGCAATGCTTCATGTAGTCTAGGTATATTTAAACAAAGCTGTAGCGCTGATGTGGACCAACCGTGCCCCCGTCTCCGTGTATTGGCGTTCATGAGCGTGAAAAAAGGAGCAAAAAACCCCAAGACCGAGCTCGAAAGGCATGCCAAGAAAAGTGAGTGGAAACCGGGGGATGCGCTTCTCAAATCCCGCTGCTCTCCTGATACATGGGGCTCGGGTTGTAGCAGTGGAAATGCTAGGCTACTCTATGCACATCGTTTCATTACATTTTTCCACAAGAGCGCGTTGTCTCGGGTGCTTCGTAAAGGATTTTGTCTGTGCATTTTCCAGCTTTTCCTGGCTCGCTCTATGAGGAAAAGGAAACATCTTCTCTCCAGCCAGAGCAACAACGCCACTCAGTTGTAGTTGGAGACAATTGTCATTTTCCGTTATACAGGTTGCGATACGCAAATATCCGTGGCTGTGCTTTTTGTAACTGCTATAAGACGCATCTATTATTTTATGCATTAGCCTATGATGTTTTCTCACTAGGCTAAATTGAAATGTTTTTGATAATAATAAGTCTTGCAGATAGATATTGGATGTGACTGTTTCCAATGCTCAGGTGTTTATAAAACAAATTTGATTAGAATTGTCATTATCAAATATATATATATTAGACAGTCATGCCACTTGTATCAATTTCATAGTTGATTAAAAAAAGTGTTTATTGTATGAGGACTATAGGCCTATATTATTAACAACTTCCAACATTCATAATTGAAATGAAAAGATATCCACATACATTTACTGTATATCTGTTTTAAGTAGGCCTATTATTTAAGAGTTATCTGGGTGTGATTCACTTTAGTCTAATCTAAAAAGAAAATGCTATTTTAGTGTATTATAACATATGAATTAGCCATACATTAGCCTAATTGTTCAATAATTTGCATATACATGCATTATTATTCGAGTGTCACATCAGATCAAAACTAGTCTTCAATCAATGAACAATCAAGGTCATTAACTTCAGGTAGTTAATATACTGATATAGGGTAAAAGGCCTAGAATAAACCCACAACTTCCTGCTTTGCAGATGCTTTGCAGATATAACCATACAGTGAGTTGCCATAATGGTAATTAGTCTACAATATATATATATACAATTTGTATATAACCAAATGTGAACACATAGACTACAGTTGTTTTGAAAATACTACGCCTATAAATGTTTTTTTGTTGTTATATAAAATAATCAAAGAAAATACAACTTGCCTTAGAAAAAGTTCCTATGGATTATCATCAGTGACTTAACCCCCCAAAAATGTTATGTTTATATTTTATCAGGTGTCATGCCACTAGTTTCCGTTCAACATTTCTCTTTCAGAGAGCAGATGTAGGCTATAATCTATATATGTTTCACCTGAAACAAGATAGGTTTCCCAACATGTTTTATAAAATATAATGAGTCACTCTAGAATATGTGTGATTTTAAATATGGGTTGCAAAAGCATTTAAACACGAATACCATTGGTTTCTAAAGTCAATGTGGCAACTTTTGCCAGTCATTAAGTCTCTGTGTATAACATAATTACCCTAATTATCTTTGACAGGCTTTATAGCCATGCATGATCAAGTAGCAAGTAAAATGTTCAGTGAAGGTCTATAGATTACCCTAATTATTTATTGTAAAATAGGCTATTGAATGGTATAAAGGTGTCATTGAAAGCCTACTTTAAGTCATCTTTCAGAATAAATTGACTGTGTATCCAAGTGTTGTTTTATGCACCACATTATACATGCAACAGCATGTCAAGTAACTTTCTTACTACATTCCGCAGGTAATCACCATTTGAACTAATTCCACTCCAATTATTGTCACCCATATGGCCCATATCACATATATCACATGATGTGAAACTTGATAATGCCATATGTTATAAACGTGGTAGCAGGGTCGTTATGCACCCCAAAAATCTGAAGGGGCATAAAGTACGTGAGCAGGGCTGGGGGTTGGTCCAGAGGGGGGCTAGGCCCCCCGTCCATAAATTGGAGAATTTAGCATTTTTCAAACACCTGAAACAGCTTTTTCCTGCAATCTAGAGCCATAATCATTATGCTTAATTCTATGTAAAAAAAAATTATGTTTTTTTCTTCATATCTAAGTATACCTCTTGAGCTGTCTGTATCCTCCTGACATATGGTTATTTTTTTCAGGAAACTAAGTATGCTTCTCTGCATCTCTGCTAAAATCTGGGTAAAATATTGAAAGGCATGGGAGTCTTATTCAGCACATTTAGTTATTGCTAGCTTTTCTTAAGTCTACCAACCTTGCCAGCAGGCATGCCAACTAAGATAGTTACACGAGCTAGCTACTCTAACTTGATTGATAGCCTGAAATGTCTTGTTGGTAGCTAGTTATGAGGTTGGAAGATTGGGAACCTATTTAAGAATGTATTTTTTTTTAATATTTTTTTTACAGGACAAATCTGAGGGGGCACGTGCCCCCTATGAGCATGACACCTCTGTGTGGTACCCATGTCCAAAACCAACCCAAAGTGTTTAGTGACTTATATCTCTATAATATATCTCTATCAATCTATATCTCTATCATCTCTATAAGTATATTATTGTGTGGCCATGTCTGAATGAAAGAATGGGTGAAATAAAATAAAACTAAACACATTTCCCCAGTGGTCAACATACCTTTGTTGATACGAGGTGATCCCCTGGACGTTCTGCGGGTTCCCGTTAGTTGAACCCGGGACTCTCCCCATGGCGTGACCTGATGGCATTCCCCCGGCTCCTCCACCTGCCGCCGTCACCTGAACGCTGAAATCCGGGAAGATTCTGATCATCCCCGCTCTGGTAGATTGAACACGCACTGAGTCTATGGAGATATTTCAACGAATAGCAGCAGCCGTCCCTCCAGCCGAACAAGTCACACCACAATCCCATTAGTGATGGTTACCAGCTCATCGGCCATTATACGTCTTGATTTCTCTGTACAGCTTTCAGGTTAGCAATGACATTGATGCCGGTGATGTGCAGGGCAGGAAACGCGTCCTCTACGCATGGGTTTGTAGTTGGAGACAGTGGAGATCAGTGAATATTGTTCTTTATCTATAATGATAACATTTCGATTCGGTTGTGCCAAATAGGCAATTGCAACATTACGCGTAATTCTTGCGTAAAAGATTGTAAAGTCGAGCCTTATGTTACTGAACTATTCAGAAATAAGATATATTAATTTACTTTAGCATGTTCTCTATGTAAAAATGGAACATTAACATTTACATTTACATTTAAGTCATTTAGCAGACGCTCTTATCCAGAGCGACTTAATTAGGGTTATTGATGACTGGTGATCTAGAAGTTGAAATATAAGAAGTGACAGGCGGTCAGGAACTTTTACCTAAAAAGTTCAACAGGATAACACATTTCAGGCGCTTCTTTGGAACCGGTTTCTTGTCATAAAAAGCTCAACAATAACATTATTTTGAATTTACGGAAATGTTATCTCTTTAAGATAATCAAATAGCATAACGTTTTCTTAGACGATTAGAAAAATAAAAGGCTTAAAGCCACAATCTCCGACTGGTTTGCATCCTCCGTGCGCTCAGCATCATTTCCCAAAATTCCAATCCACGTGTTATTACGAACAAAACAATGCAAGATCAAGTTTTGAAATAGATAACTATTTGCACTTACATTATAGGCAATACAGAAGTTGGCAGTAGGTCGCTGACCAAATCGTTAAACCTAGATTAGAGGATTGCAAAAAGTTACAGTATTTTATGCCCTCCACTACTGTTGGCACAGCGTCACTTCCAAAACAGGACCGATGCTATTTGTAAGGATCCCGAGATGTGATGATAGGCTAGTGTGAAAAATTCGCCCAGAAAAACTTCAAAATAACGCCGAAGCGTTCAGTTTGTCTCCAACAATTGAAGTGTGATGTTTTCTTATCTTTCTTTGAAGGACTGAAACCCTCTAATCTTGACAGGTGCTCTATATGCTGTTGTTTGTGTGAGGTGTCTCCGGAACAGGTTCTCTCAACTTGCTATGCCCTAATGTGCAGCAGAACATGTGTAAATGAGCTTGTTGCTGTCTTTGTGAATGTTCCCATAGACTGTGTTGTTGTTTGATCTGGTAGCAATGCCATTCCTAGCGCGTGTGAGCGGATGAACTTGGCCTCAGCAGCTGCTGATTAACTGCCTCCCGCAAGCGATCCACGGAGCGCGCGCAGCACCATTCCAGCCAATCAAAGACCATGACAAGAACGCGCAAAGGATACTGCAGGAGCAGTAACCCATTGCAGCCCGGGAGACAGCTAAAATCGATTCCATTGAAACTGATATACCCTTTCATTACGCGGGTAAAGTACAAATTAACATAGGTCTGCTATCAAACCCTCTCACACCAAGACACTGGAAACAGTTATGCGTTTGATAGACAGTGCAGCCAATACAAACTGGATCCAATTACTCACAGAACAAGTAGAATAGAATATAACTTAATTTTATAATATACAATTTGCCTATGAAAACATCTTTACTTTATATTTATTTGTAAGATTCAGTCTATGTTTGCTTGAAGTGAAGGGTTCAAGAGGAAACCAACTCAAGGTTTCATAACACATTATACATTTTATCTAGATAACAATGTTCTCCCCTCAGAAGGGCAGAAACCTAAGCATACTTAATGAACATGTTATACCATGTTAATGAAGGTTTTGCAAAAACAATTCTAATCTTTAAAGTAGGAGCATTCAGTCCTTTTATACTCAAACATGTTTGATCTTGCCTCTAAAACTACACCTTTAGATTATGATAATGGCAGACTCTTATGAAATGTTCCTCTAAACATAGACCAATCCAGATGATTAAACACCAATAAAAAACAACCAAAGCTCTTCACCTGAGACTTAAAATTGGATCGGTTCTCTAACCATGTCTAATAAAAACTGCTCCAAGAATGAGGTCCAGAAAACTGCTAGCCACCTATTGCTGTATTTTCCCTGTAATGAAATCAAATGAATTGCACTGGAGGCTTTAAACCGACATTGCAGGCCCCTGATACAATTAGATGAACCATCTCTGCTCCTGTTTACCTGCTCAGTTATTTGGATGGCTCTGTATTGCATTTATGTGTCTACAGTTCTTTGCTAAAGTACATGAGACAGATCGGGGGCAGGTGCAACTGCTTCTCTCTCGCTCTCTCTGAAAATAATCACAATCAATGGTATGTTGAAGTACTTGAAGTAACAAGGTGCCTTACAGTGAATAGAACAGTGTAGCTAATGAGGTTGAGCTATTTAACTGTGCTTAATTGAATAGTATTCATTTAGGGTAATCCTGTAATTGATTTCAGAAAGTATAATCATTCCTCTAAGGAATGGGGAATGGGGGGGACATCTGACCATGGCATTCTACAGTAGTTCTGAGTCATTACATTATCGGAACTTGACAGTGTTTTAGAATGTCTCCTCCAGAACAAGAGAGTGAACTGTCTATCTGATAACACTGTTGAAGAATGTCTCCTCCAGGACAAGAGAGTGAACTGTCTATCTGATAACACTGTTGAAGAATGTCTCTTCCAGAACGAGAGAGTGAACTGTCTATCTGATAACACTGTTTTAGAATGTCTCCTCCAGAACGAGAGAGTGAACTGTCTATCTGATAACACTGTTGAAGAATGTCTCCTCCAGAACAAGAGAGTGAACTGTCTATCTGATAACACTGTATTAGAATGTTTCCTCCAGGACAAGAGAGTGAACTGTCTATCTGATAACACTGTTTTAGAATGTCTCCTCCAGAACGAGAGAGTGAACTGTCTATCTGATAACACTGTTGAATAATGTCTCCTCCAGGACAAGAGAGTGAACTGTCTATCTGATAACACTGTTGAAGAATGTCTCTTCCAGAACGAGAGAGTGAACTGTCTATCTGATAACACTGTTTTAGAATGTCTCCTCCAGAACAAGAGAGTGAACTGTCTATCTGATAACACTGTTTTAGAATGTCTCCTCCAGAACAAGAGAGTGAACTGTCTATCTGATAACACTGTTTTAGAATGTCTCCTCCAGAACAAGAGAGTGAACTGTCTATCTGATAACACTGTTTTAGAATGTCTCCTCCAGAACGAGAGAGTGAACTGTCTATCTTATAACACTGTTTTAGAATGTCTCCTCCAGAACGAGAGAGTGAACTGTCTATCTTATAACACTGTTTTAGAATGTCTCCTCCAGGACAAGAGAGTGAACTGTCTATCTGATAACACTGTTTTAGAATGTCTCCTCCAGAACAAGAGAGTGAACTGTCTATCTGATAACACTGTATTAGAATGTCTCCTCCAGAACAAGAGAGTGAACTGTCTATCTGATAACACTGTTTTAGAATGTCTCCTCCAGAACGAGAGAGTGAACTGTCTATCTGATAACACTGTTTTAGAATGTCTCCTCCAGAACAAGAGAGTGAACTGTCTATCTGATAACACTGTTTTAGAATGTCTCCTCCAGAACAAGAGAGTGAACTGTCTATCTGATAACACTGTTGAAGAATGTCTCCTCCAGGACAAGAGAGTGAACTGTCTATCTGATAACACTGTTTTAGAATGTCTCCTCCAGAACAAGAGAGTGAACTGTCTATCTGATAACACTGTTGAAGAATGTCTCCTCCAGAACAAGAGAGTGAACTGTCTATCTGATAACACTGTTGAAGAATGTCTCCTCCAGAACAAGAGAGTGAACTGTCTATCTTATAACACTGTTGAAGAATGTCTCCTCCAGAACGAGAGAGTGAACTGTCTATCTTATAACACTGTTGAAGAATGTCTCCTCCAGAATGAGAGAGTGAACTGTCTATCTGATAACACTGTTTTAGAATGTCTCCTCCAGAACAAGAGAGTGAACTGTCTATCTGATAACACTGTTGAAGAATGTCTCCTCCAGAACGAGAGAGTGAACTGTCTATCTGATAACACTGTTTTAGAATGTCTCCTCCAGAACAAGAGAGTGAACTGTCTATCTGATAACACTGTTTTAGAATGTCTCCTCCAGAACGAGAGAGTGAACTGTCTATCTTATAACACTGTTTTAGAATGTCTCCTCCAGAACAAGAGAGTGAACTGTCTATCTGATAACACTGTTTTAGAATGTCTCCTCCAGAACAAGAGAGTGAACTGTCTATCTGATAACACTGTTTTAGAATGTCTCCTCCAGAACAAGAGAGTGAACTGTCTATCTGATAACACTGTTTTAGAATGTCTCCTCCAGAACAAGAGAGTGAACTGTCTATCTGATAACACTGTTTTAGAATGTCTCCTCCAGAACAAGAGAGTGAACTGTCTATCTGATAACACTGTTGAAGAATGTATCCTCCAGAACAAGAGAGTGAACTGTCTATCTGATAACACTGTTGAAGAATGTCTCCTCCAGAACAAGAGAGTGAACTGTCTATCTGATAACACTGTTTTAGAATGTCTCCTCCAGAACAAGAGAGTGAACTGTCTATCTGATAACACTGTTTTAGAATGTCTCCTCCAGAACAAGAGAGTGAACTGTCTATCTGATAACACTGTTGAAGAATGTCTCCTCCAGAACAAGAGAGTGAACTGTCTATCTGATAACACTGTTGAAGAATGTCTCTTCCAGAATGAGCGAGTGAACTGTCTATCTGATAACACTGTTTTAGAATGTCTCCTGCAGAACGAGAGAGTGAACTGTCTATCTGATAACACTGTTTTAGAATGTCTCCTCCAGAACGAGAGAGTGAACTGTCTATCTGATAACACTGTTGAAGAATGTCTCCTCCAGAACAAGAGAGTGAACTGTCTATCTGATAACACTGTATTAGAATGTTTCCTCCAGGACAAGAGAGTGAACTGTCTATCTGATAACACTGTTTTAGAATGTCTCCTCCAGAACGAGAGAGTGAACTGTCTATCTGATAACACTGTTGAAGAATGTCTCCTCCAGAACAAGAGAGTGAACTGTCTATCTGATAACACTGTTTTAGAATGTCTCCTCCAGAACAAGAGAGTGAACTGTCTATCTGATAACACTGTTTTAGAATGTCTCCTCCAGAACAAGAGAGTGAACTGTCTATCTGATAACACTGTTTTAGAATGTCTCCTCCAGAACAAGAGAGTGAACTGTCTATCTGATAACACTGTTTTAGAATGTCTCCTTCAGAACGAGAGAGTGAACTGTCTATCTGATAACACTGTTTTAGAATGTCTGCTTGAGAATGAGTGTGTTATCATATGGAAGGCTTGAGAATGAGTGTGTTATCATATGGAAGGCTTGAGAATGAGTGTGTTATCATATGGAAGGCTTGAGAATGAGCGTGTTATCATATGGCAGGCTTGAGAATGAGTGTGTTATCATATGGAAGGCTTGAGAATGAGTGTGTTATCATATGGAAGGCTTGAGAATGAGTGTGTTATCATATGGAAGGCTTGAGAATGAGTGTGTTATCATATGGAAGGCTTGAGAATGAGTGTGTTATCATATGGAAGGCTTGAGAATGAGGGTGTTATCATATGGAAGGCTTGAGAATGAGTGTGTTATCATATGGAAGGCTTGAGAATGAGTGTGTTATCATGTGGAAGGCTTGAGAATGAGTGTGTTATCATATGGAAGGCTTGAGAATGAGTGTGTTATCATATGGAAGGCTTGAGAATGAGTGTGTTATCATATGGAAGGCTTGAGAATGAGTGTGTTATCCTATGGAAGGCTTGAGAATGAGTGTGTTATCATATGGAAGGCTTGAGAATGAGTGTGTTATCATATGGAAGGCTAACAGTGTGATTCCAGAGATCATCATTCAGCCTTGCATCAGAAATTGATAATTGAAGACGCTTCTCAGAATCATAATTTCATCTTTCTTTTGTGAGTACCAAGGATCAGAGTATTATAAGTTTCAAGTTGTATTGTCACATGCACAGAATACAGCAGGTGTAAAACAGTGCAGTGAATGCTTAACTTGCAAGCTCATTCCCAACAATTCACAATAGAGGTAGTAATATAAATTAAGAAATAAAACACGTGAAATGTGTGAGAAAAGCAAAAGAAAATAAGGAAAAAAACATGACAATGCAGTTATATACATGTCTTTTATGCAGTGATTCATACATTTCTCTATTTTGTCTGTGATGTGACTTATTTTGTAAAGTCTTAGAGAGGATAAAGCTCTGTTTGGGTTTTGGTCCGAGACGTGTTAAAGGGAAATCCAACTTAAAAATGGATTCAAAGTACAATAGTAGCATATATGGTTTTAATAGCACAAATAGTCAACTTCTCACAGGTTTTCACTATGCACTAAACCACCGTTTTTTCAAACTCACATAGGGTCAGTTTCCCCAGACACAGATTAAGCATAGTCCAGGACTAAAAAGTGTTCTCAAAGAAGATCCTCCATCTACGTAACATTGCAAAAATCAGAAACTTTCTGTCAAAAAATGATGCAGAAAAATTTATCCATGCTTTTGCTACTTCTAGGTTAGACTACTGCAATGCTCTACTTTCTGGCTACCCGGATAAAGCACAAAATAAACTTCAGTTAGTGCTAAATACGGCTGCTAGAATCCTGACTAGAACCACATTTAAAAAGAATCATATTACTCCAGTGCTAGCCTCCCTACACTGGCTTCCTGTTAAGGCAAGGGATGATTTCAAGGTTTTACTACTAACCTACAAATCATTACATGGGCTTGCTCCTACCTATCTTTCCGATTTGGTCCTGCCGTACATACCTACACTTACACTACGGTCACAAGACGCAGGCCTCCTAATTGTCCCTAGAATTTCTAAGCAAACAGCTGGAGGCAGGGCTTTCTCCTATAGATCTCCATTTTTATGGAATGGTCTGCCTACCCATGTGAGAGACGCAGACTCGGTCTCAACCTTTAAGTCTTTACTGGAGACTCATCTCTTCAGTGGGTCATATGATTGAGTGTAGTCTGGCCCAGGAGTGTGAAGGTGAACGGAAAGGCTCTGGAGCAACGAACCGCCCTTGTTGTCTCTGCCTGGCCGTTTCCCCTCTCTCCACTGGGATTCTCTGCCTCTAACCCTATTACAGGGGCTGAGTCACTGGCTTACTGGTGCTCTTCCATGCCGTCCCTAGGAGGGGTGCGTCACTTGAGTGGGTTGAGTCACTGACGTGATCTTCCTGTCTGGGTTGGCGCCCCCCCCTGGGTTGTGCCGTGGCGGTGATCTTTGTGGGCTATACTCAGCCTTGTCTCAGGATGGTAAGTTGGTGGTTGAAGATATCCCTCTAGTGGTGTGGGTGCTGTGCTTTGGCAAAGTGGGTGGGGTTATATCCTGCCTGCCTGCCTGTTTGGCCCTGTCCGGGGGTATCATCGGATGGGGCCACAGTGTCTCCTGACCCCTCCTGTCTCAGCCTCCAGTATTTATGCTGCAGTAGTTTATGTGTCAGGGAGCTAGGGTCAGTCTGTTATATCTGGAGTACTTCTCCTGTCTTATCCTGTGTCCTGTGTGAATTTAAGTATGCTCTCTCTAATTCTCTCTTTCTTTCTCTCTCTCGGAAGACCTGAGCCCTAGGACCATGCCTCAGGACTACCTGGCAAGATGACTCCTTGCTGTCGCCAGTCCACCTGGCCGTGAAACTGCTGCTCCAGTTTCAACTGTCCTGCCTGCGGCTATGGAACCCTGACCTGTTCACCGGACGTGCTACCTGTCCCAGACCTGCTGTTTTCAACTCTCTAGAGACAGCAGGAGCGGTAGAGATACTCTTAATGATCAGCTATGAAAAGCCAACTGACATTTACTCCTGAGGTGCTGACTTGTTGCACCCTCGACAACTACTGTGATTATTATTATTTGACCATGCTGGTCATTTATGAACATTTGAACATCTTGGCCATGTTCTGTTATAATCTCCACCCGGCACAGCCAGAAGAAGACTGGCCACCCCTCATAGCCTGGTTCCTCTCTAGGTTTCTTCCTAGGTTTTGGCCTTTCTAGGGAGTTTTTCCTAGCCACCGTGCTTCTACACCTGCATTGCTTGCTGTTTGGGGTTTTAGGCTGGGTTTCTGTACAGCACTTTGAGATATCAGCTGATGTAAGAAGGGCTATATAAATACATTTGATTTGATTTGATTTGAAAGGGCTTTTTGGTCCAGTACTAGTGTTGATCTCTGTCTAAGAAACTGTATGTTTACTGTACATGTCAGTAAGGGGAATTCTTCCATGAAAATGTAGGATGTAGGATGTATGGTGACCGAGTTCCTATGATTGTACTCTACCATTAATTGTCCAATCTGATGGACAGGTCAGAGCCAGGGAGGCATAGAGCAAGGAAAACACTCACCTTTTACTCAACCATTCTAATGTAATATGAAATGTTGCTTCCCTGTCTTTTAAAGATGATTTGGGGCTCAGGAGAAATGATGAATTAACTGTTGTGAGGAATTACAGATTCCAGGGACATTCAGGTAAAGACTTTCAATATGTCCAAGTGAAGATGACATCGTTGCTTTAAATGTTCCTCGATTTAAAGCTCGCGCACCGCCATTTCAGATGCGATTCCATATCAAATTGTTTCTTAGCGCGATTTGATGACTGAAATCCAATCACCTAAACCTCCCCACTGATGGGGCCAGCACCTCCGTCATCGCCCGGGCCCTTTCAGTGACAGTCACACATATGCAGTCTGCCACTGCCTACCACAATGATCAACTGACACATCGTTGTCTTTTGTTTTGACTACTTTCTTTTCACGGCTCTTTTCTAATTGTACAACTTTTTGTTAAGTACCTGTATATGACTTTGACATGGCATATTGTGTTCTTTTGTGTGTGTGCCAATGTCATCGATCACATTGAATGTCATAGTGAACAACGTGGGGGGGGGGGTGGTCTCTAATGGCCTCGCTATACATACGCCTATAACGTAGCACATACAGTACAGTAAACTTAAATTAATCTGTTTTAATTTCTTACCACAATTTTCTTTTCCTAGTCCCGATTAAAGTACATTTGTCACGTTCCTGACCTTATTTCCTTTATTTTGTCTTTGTTTAGTATGGTCAGGGCGTAAGTTGCGGTGGGCATTCTATGTTATGTGTTTCTATGTTGGGTTCAATGTATTAGCCTGATATGGTTCTCAATTAGGGGCAGGTGTTTGACGTTTCCTCTGATTGAGAACCATATTAAGGTAGGCTGTTCTCACTGTTTGTTTGTGGGTGATTGTTCCTGTGTCAGTGTTTGTACCACATGGAACCGTTTC
Source organism: Salvelinus alpinus (assembly GCF_045679555.1). Lineage (NCBI taxonomy): Eukaryota > Metazoa > Chordata > Actinopteri > Salmoniformes > Salmonidae > Salvelinus > Salvelinus alpinus. Next base: position 19,262,235 of record NC_092119.1, read on the forward strand.
GTTCGTGCGGTCCGTCCGTCCTGTTCGTGCGTTCATGTGTTTTGTTCTCAAGTTCAGGTCTGTTCACGTCGTTTGTTATTTTGTAGTTTGTTCAAGTGTTTTTCGTCTTCGTTTAAATAAATGTGATTATGTCTTTAAACTACGCTGCATATTGGTCAGATCCTTGCTCCTCTTCAGATGAGGAGAAAGACGAGCGTTACAACATTGGCATTTTGATGATGAGGAAATGATTCTATCCATCTCTGTAAATGTAATAGAGGACCGTGAATGCTCTCAAAAGCACAAGGCCATCAACGACGATGGAAACGTAGTAAATGCTACTAAAATACTATAATGTTATACATCTTACTGCAATGTAAACCCTTTTTGCCTTGAGTCATCCTTCGTTTGTTAGAGAAAACTTTCAGAACTGTATAACCACACCCTAAAACCTTCCCTGTGACATTTAGATAACAGGAATCTTTCATCTCTCCCTCTCTACACAGAAAAATGATTTCACTTGTCTTTCTGATGTGGCATAATCATTTGTGATCTTTTCAACAAAGAGTGGCCAGCCATCTTATTAATCTTCCCATCCATGCTTAAGCAAGGACACCAAATCAACATTTTGACTGGTGGTAATTGCAAAGCCACCATGGTTCGATACACATGACCTATACTCCCTTTAAAGTAATTTCCATTTCTTGCAAAAAGAGCTTGTTAAAGGCAAAATAATAAATATATTTTTCTTCAACATGTCATGTTTCTTTGAGGACAGTGTAGGAATGCATTTCCATTCTAATTTAATAATCCCATCAGTCAAGTCTGAAGCTTTCATCAACAATAAGAATCAACAATCCTTTGGGAACTTAGCTAGTAGTGTGCTATAACATGCTAGATCTACATACAGCCTGTAACATGGCTGCTGATTGCTGCTGATGGCTGAGGAAGCTGTTGTTACACAACTTGATGTTTTATGTAATATTCACAGTCACTTTATAAACAGTGGATACCATTGTCTTTTTTCTGTCAGATTTGCTCTGATGTAAGAACACACTTACCATCAACAAACATGCATCTTCCATAAGACCAAATGGACGATTACAGTTAAAGGGTCATCAAGGCTAGTCTAGTCCAGGCAATCAGGGAAAAGTTGATTGGCTGTTGAGCAGTGTGTGTGTGTGCATGCGTGTGCAAAAGTGTGTGTGACTGTGTGTACATGCATCCATATGTATGTGTGTGTGTGTGTGTGAGAACAAGCATGGGTGTGGGGGGGACAGGGACGTACCTCCAGAGCTGATTCGCTGATGGGCTCAGAGGATAATTTCTCTTATCCCATCATTGTCAGAATCATCAGCACCTCCTGTGAAAAACCCATTATTCATGCTAATGGCTGTGTCTGTGTGACTGGCAACACTCAACGTAGACTGAATGTAATGACTATAGTAATGACTATACTGTTGAGCATGTGTTCCAAATGGTACCCTATTCCTATATAGTGCACTCATTAGGGAATAGGTTGCCATTTGGACGCTGACACACACTTTATGTAGCATTTTGTAGAAACATTCAATGACATCTCTTAACATATGTTTTCATATAACCTCAATCAGTCTTGTCAATCAGCTGTTTTTCCTAGTGCTGACTCCTCGGATCCCCAATCATGACGTCTCAGACACATCTCCCATTTAATGTCGCACTTGAGCATTTTTGATTTATAGTGTTGAGAAAGGAAATGATCAACAATGAAGGATGTTTGTACATTGTTTCAGGTGATTTGCATACAGAAAATGCATGTAATCAAATGGTTTCCAATAAATGGAGTTCATTTCTAAACATGTCTGTATATGTATTGTTAACCATGCAGTTTAACGCTGATAGTATCCCACATCACAGAACACTTTTACACTAAACACAAAGCATGTACACCATCATGATACGTCAAGGTTGGAGAACATATACATATATATGGATGCCTGTTTCAACCTTGCTGTTGTTTCCCATTCTCTACATCTTTTGAACACCTAACTGGGGAAGCAGTGTTTTAACAAAAAGGTATTAGAAATCACAACAGCAAGGCACACATTTTTAAAGTGTAAAACCTTCCCTCTTAGTAGTACCCTGCCTTTATGTCTTAGGAATAAAAAATTAAAAAGGAAATAGTAGATAGATGCTGAATTTAAGTCAACAGTCATCATCAATCTCTTACTACACAACACTGTTCAGCTGTTTCCAACCTGGGACGTGTTGCATAGATAGATCTACTTGCATTTGGCTTTCTTTATGACATAGGTCCAACTTCCATTTCCTCCATCAGTTGAGTGCCAAAACAACCCCTCTCTTTCCCTCTGGCTTTCTCTTTCTTAACACAAGTTGCCATGGAGCTGGACCTCTCAGAACGCTCTGGAACTCTCAGCAGTGCTGTTCTGTCCAGACAGGATGGAACTAATCACCAAACAGCAGCTCTCAAAGTACTCTCCCACTCCATGTGTCCTCTTCACATTTGTCCTTACCTTCTACTGATGCAGCAAACAAGGAAAACTTGTGTCCTGGGCTTATAATATCTGCAGCTGGTTCTACAGTACTGGTGAGATAGTGAGAAATGCCATACAAACTGACGGAAGAAGTATGTGTCTGTGTGTGTTTGGTGAGGGTTTGGTGAAGGTTTGTATGGTTGGTGGCAGAGCAGTGAGGTAGCTCAGTTCCAGTCTGGGACGGATTGGAGGAGCAGAGGATGGTGCGGGTCACTGAGAGGTCAAAGGTCAGGGGTCAGCATTACAGTAGCCAGAAGGAAGAAGAGGAAGCTTGAGTAGCAGGCTGGAGAGAGCCATTGACCAGGGGAACAGGGGAGAGAGCCCAGGCCACAGGCCAACAGGATGGACACTGCACACAGACATGGACCATCCCCTCTCACAGCTGAGCCCTGGAGGTGGATGAGGCTACACTCCCAGACAGTCTCTGTAAGACAAGAAGACAAAGATACATACAGTACAAATGTCAGTCAAGTTACCATTACACAATATCTGTTCTGTAGCTATTTTCACTTTTTTTTTCTAATTTAGTAATGACCAGCTCACACAAACACTGCCAGTGATATATTACAATACTACATCGTACTGTATATACTGATATATTACAAAACTACATCGTACTGTATATTCCCCAAAACATATATGAAGTGTGAATATTTGAAACATTTGTCCTCAATGTACAATGTTCAACAAACCACGCTGTGACGCAACAACACTATTTACATTAGTCTCTAAACCACAGACCATGGTACAGACTGACTGATTCATTCAGCAGTGCTTCTTGGTCTGTATTCACCATAGAACTAATGGCACCTGTTCCCCTATTATAGTGGTATGGCGTGTAGCGGGGTTGAACAGGTGGGCCAGACGAGATGGCAGTACGGGGGTCAGATACAGCTGTACATGACTACTGGGTGTAGCTAGTTGTGCGCGCTGAGGCTGGCATGGGGACAGGGCACATGACTGGCTCACCTGCAGCGCCTGGTTGTGTGACTACTGGTGCTCGGCTGGGGCTCATGTGTCCTGCCTTGAGGGCTGGCATTGGACAGTATGGAGACAGTGGGGGAGAGGGGGGACAGGGGGGACTCACAGAGGGGAGACAGCAGAGTGTTTAGCCCCAGGGGTGCCCCTGGGGGATGACATCCCCACATAACTAATAACTAAATACACAGCCTAGTCCTCTTACAAACAGCTTACAGTATTTTAATGGCATGCAACTCTCCCTGCAGAAACAGTTGGTTCATACTATTGTAACTGATACAGAAGAGTGGAGAAATACACCTCTGAGGTGAGTGGCCTTTTGTAGCACACAATTATATATTATTGAGAAAAGGTAATTTTGCCTTTGCGGTGAGTGAGTTGTAGTTGACTAAGGCTAAATTCCTACAAGTATTACAAGTATTTTAGTAAGGCTAAATTAATTCTGTATTAAAATAATTGTAGTAAGGCTAAATGCCTACAAGTATTACAAGTATTTTTGTAATGCTAAATTCATACTATTTACAAGTATTTTAGTAAGGCTAAATGCATACTGTATTACAAGTATTTTAGTAAGGCTAAATTCATACTGTATTACAAGTATTTTAGCAAGGCTAAATTCATACTGTATTACAAGTATTTTAGCAAGGCTAAATTCATACTGTACTACAAGTGTTTTAGTAAGGTTAAATTCATACTGTACTACAATAATTGTAGTAAGTCTAAATGCCTACAAGTATTACACATATTTTAGTAAGGCTAAATTAGTACTGTATTACAAGTACTATAGTAAGGCTAAATTCATACTGTATAAAATAATTGTAGTAAGGCTAAATGCCTAAAAGTATTACAAGTATTTTTGTAATGCTAAATTCATTCTGTTTACAAGTATTTTAGTAAGGCTAAATTCATACTGTATTACAAGTATTTTAGTAAGGCTAAATGCATACTGTATTACAAGTATTTTAGCAAGGCTAAATTCATACTGCACTACAAGTATTTTAGCAAGGATAAATTCATACTGTATAAAAATAATTGTGGTAAGGCTAAATGCCTAAAAGTATTACACGTATTTTAGTAAGGCTAAATTCAAACTGTATATGAAGTATTTTAGTAAGGCTAAATTCATACTGTACTACAAGTATTTTAGTAAGGTTAAATTCATACTGTACTACAATAATTGTAGTACGTCTAAATGCCTACAAGTATTACACATATTTTAGTAAGGCTAAATTAGTACTGTATTACAAGTACTATAGTAAGGCTAAATTCATACTGTATAAAAATAATTGTAGTACGGCTAAATGCCTAAAAGTATTACAAGTATTTTAGTACGGCTAAATTCATACTGTACTACAATAATTGTAGTAAGGCTAAATGCTTACTGTATAAGAATTATTTTTGTGCTGACAGCAGTGAGTACATGTGATTTTGTTCAAGGACTCTCAGCAGGGATTGGAATGAAACTGTGAAGTCATTGATGTATTCTTAAGGATGACTGAGGCACTTGAATCATAACATTGTTTGACTACTCAACCCAAGGCACTCATTCCTCCAGCAGTTTCTGATGAAGGCATGAAAGAGAGTAAGGAAAGGGTATAATGCAACGGCTAACCCCAGACGATACATATCCCTTATAAGATAATACATAGTTTTCAAACCAATTTGCTGGTAAAGGAAAACTTTGTGGAGAGTAGAGTTCCTGTAATTTGAATCAGAACATTGTTTAACTACTAGACTGAGGCACTTGAATCATAACATTGTTTAACTACTAGACTGAGGCACTTGAATCATAACATTGTTTAACTACTAGACTGAGGCACTTGAATCATTACATTGTTTAACTACTCGACTGAGGCACTTGAATCATAACATTGTTTAACTACTAGACTGAGGCACTTGAATTATTACATTGTTTAACTACTCGACTGAGGCACTTCAATCATAACATTGTTTAACTACTAGACTGAGCCACTTCAATCATAACATTGTTTAACTACTAGACTGAGCCACTTGAATCATAACATTGTCTAACTACTAGACTGAGGCACTTGAATCATTACATTGTTTAACTACTAGACTGAGGCACTTGAATCATAACATTGTTAAACTACTAGACTGAAGCACTTGAATCCTAACATTGTCTAACTACTAGACTAAGGCACTTAGTCATGAATGCCAGAAATACGCTGTTACAGTTGAAGTCGGAAGTTTACATACACCTTAGCCAAATACATTTAAACTCTGTTTTTCACAATTCCTGACATTTAATGCTAGTAAAAATTCCCTGTCTTAGGTCAGTTAGGATCACCACTTTATTTTAAGAATGTGAAATGTCAGAATAATAGTAGAGAAAATGATTTATTTCAGCTTTATTTCTTTCATCACATTCCCAGTGTGTCAGAAGTTTACATACACTCAATTAGTATTTGGTAGCGTTGCCTTTAAATTGTTTAACTTGGGTCAAACGTTTCGGGTAGCCTTCTACAAGCTTCCCACAATAAATTGGGTGAATTTTGGCCCATTCCTCCTGACAGAGCTGGTGTAACTGAGTCAGGTTGGTAGGCCTCCTTGCTCGCACACGCTTTTTCAGTTCTGCCCACAAATGTTCTATAGGATTGAGGTCAGGGCTTTGTGATGGCCACTCCAATACCTTGACTTTGCTGTCCTTAAGCCATTTTGCAACAACTTTGGAAGTATGCTTGGGGTCATTGTCCATTTGGAAGACCCATTTGCAACCAAGCCTTAACTTCCTGACTAATGTCTTGAGCTGTTGCTTCAATATATCCACATAATTTTCCTCCCTCATGATGCCATCTATTTTGTGAAGTGCATCAGTCCCTCCGGCAACAAAGCACACCCCACAACATGATGCTGCCATCCCCGTGCTTCACGGTTGGAATGGTGTTCTTCGGCTTGCAAGCCTCCCCCTTTTTCCTCCAGAGGACAATTCTCCAAAAAGTACGATCTTTGTCCCCATGTGCAGTTGCAAACCGTAGTCTGGCTTTTTTATGGCGGTTATGGAGCAGTTGCTTCTTCCTTGCTGAGCGGCCTTTCAGGTTATGTCGATATAGGACTCGTTTTACTGTGGATATAGATACTTTTGTACCTGTTTCCTCCAGCATCTTCACAAGGTCCTTTGCTGTTGTTCTGGGATTGATTTGCACTTTTCGCATCAAAGTACATTCATCTCTAGGAGACAGAATGCGTCTCCTTCCTGTGCAGCATGACGGCTGCGTGGTCCCATGGTGTTTATACTTGCGTACTATTGTTTGTACAGATGAACGTGGTACCTTCAGGTGTTTGGAAATTGCTCCCAAGGTTGAACCAGACTTGTGGAGGTCTACAATTTTTTTTCTGAGGTCTTGCCTCATTTATTTTCATTTTCCCATGATGTCAAGCAAAGAGGCACTGAGTTTGAAGGTAGGCCTTGAAATACATCCACAGGTACACCTCCAATTGACTCAGATGATGTCAATTAGCCTATCAGAAGCTTCTAAAGCCATGACATCATTTTCTGGAATTTTCCAAGCTGTTTAAAGGCACAGTCAACTTAGTGTAACGATGTTCGTCTGAGGAAGAAGGAGTAGACCAAAGCGCAGCGTGGTACGTGTTCATGATGTTTTAATATAGCCTGAACACTGAAACAAAAAACAAAAGTGGAACAAAACGCAACAGTTCTGTCAGGCACTCACACAAAACAGAAAACAACTACCCTCAAAACACAGGTGGGAAAAGGCTACCTAAGTATGGTTCTCAATCAGAGACAATGATAGACAGCTGTCTCCGATTGAGAACCACACCCGGCCAAACACATAGAAATAGACAACATAGAATAAAAACATAGAATGCCCACCCCAACTCACGCCCTGACCAACCAAAATAGAGACATAAAAAGGACCTCTAAGGTCAGGGCGTGACAGTACCCCCCCCCCCCCCCCCCCCCCCAAAGGTGCGGACTCCGGCCGCAAAACCTAAACCTATAGGGGAGGGTCTGGGTGGGCATCTATCCGCGGTGGTGGCTCTGGTGGGGGACGTGGACCCCGCTCCACCTTAAGCTTGGCCCACTTATGTGGCGCCTCTGGAGCGGGGACCCTCGCCGCTGACCCTGGACTGGGAACCCTTGCAGAGGGCCCCGGACAGGAGGGCGACTCTGGCAGCTCCGGACAGGAGGGCGACTCTGGCAGCTCCGGACAGGAGGGCGACTCTGGCAGCTCCGGACAGGAGGGCGACTCTGGCAGCTCCGGACAGGAAGGAGACTCTGGCAGCTCCGGACAGGAGGGAGACTCTGGCAGCTCCGGACTGGGGATCGACGCTGGAGGCTCCGGACTGGGGATCGACGCTGGAGGCTCCGGACTGGGGATCGACGCTGGAGGCTCCGGACTGGGGATCGACGCTGGAGGCTCCGGACTGGGGATCGTCGCTGGAGGCTCCGGGCTGGGGATCGTTGCTGGAGGCTCCGGACTGAAGGGCGTCACTGGAGTGGAGAGACGCACAGGAGGCTTCGTGCCATGCATCATCACTGGAGGCTTCGTGCCATGGATCATCACTGGAGGCTTCTTGCTATGGATCATCACTGGAGGCTTCTTGCCATGGATCATCACTGAAGGCTTCTTGCCATGGATCATCACTGGAGGCTTCGTGCCATGGATCATCACTGGAGGCTTCTTACCATGAATCATCACTGGAGGCTTCGTGCCATGGATCATCACTGGAGGCTTCGTGCCATGGATCATCACTGGAGGCTCCGTGCCATGGATCATCACTGGAGGCTTCGTGCCATGGATCATCACTGGAGGCTTCTTGCCATGGATCACCACTTGAGTGGAGAGACACACAGGAGGCCTGGCTCTGGGAGAAGGCACAGGACTCACCAGGCTGGGGAGACATGCAGTAGGGTTAGGGCTTAGCACAGGCACAGGACTCACCAGGCTGGGGAGACATGCAGGAGGCCTTTTCCTTGGCTGAGGCACCAGATACACTGGGCCGTGGAGGCGCACTGGCGGTCTCGAGCGCAGAGCTAGCACAACCTGTCCTGGCTGGATGGTGACTTTGGCCCGGGACGTACGGGGCGCAGGCACAGGGCGCACTGGGCTGTGCAGACGCACTGGAGACACAGTGCGCAGAGCCGGCGCAGGATATCCTGGGCCATAGAGACGTCCTGGAGGTCTGGAGAGCAGGGCTGGCACACTCCGTCCTGGCTCGATGCCCACTCTAGCCCAGCCGATGCGAGGAGCTGGGATATAGCGCACCGGGCTAAGAACACGTACTGGAGACACCGTGCGCTCCACCGCATAACACGGTGCCTGACCAGTACGACGCCCGCCACTGTAAGCTCGGGGAGTTGGCTCAGGTCTCCAACGTGGCTCAGCCAATCCCCCCGTGAGCCTCCCCCCAAAAATGTTTTGGAGTGGCCTCCCGGTCTTTAGTGCCAGTCTTGTCCCCGTGTAATCCCTGGCCCTTTTCCTAGCTGCCTCCGCCTTCCTTGCTGCTTCGACCTGCTCCCATGGCAGGCGATCTTTTCCAGCCAGGATCTCCTCCCACGTGTAGGATCCTTTGCCGTCCAGGATGTCCTCCCATGTCCAGTCCTCCTTACCCCGCTGCTTGGTCCTTTGGTGGTGGGTAGTTCTGTAACGATGTTCGTCTGAGGAAGAAGGAGTAGACCAAAGCGCAGCGTGGTACGTGTTCATGATGTTTTAATATAGCCTGAACACTGAAACAAAAAACAAAAGTGGAACAAAACGCAACAGTTCTGTCAGGCACTCACACAAAACAGAAAACAACTACCCACAAAACACAGGTGGGAAAAGGCTACCTAAGTATGGTTCTCAATCAGAGAAAACGATAGACAGCTGCCTCTGATTGAGAACCACACCCAGCCAAACACATAGAAATAGACAACATAGAACAAAAACATAGAATGCCCACCCCAACTCACGCCCTGACCAACCAAAATAGAGATATAAAAAGGATCTCTAAGGTCAGGGAGTGACACTTAGTGTATGTAAACTTCTGACCCACTGGAATTGTGATACAGTGAATTATAAGTGAAATAATCTGTCTGCAAACAATTGTTGGAAAAATGACTTGTGTCATGCACAAAGTAGATGTCCCAACAGACTTGCCAAAACTATAGTTTGTTAACAAGAAATTTGTGGAGTGGTTGAAAAACGAGTTTTAATGACTCCAACCTAAGTGTATGTAAACTTCCGACTTCAACTGTATGTCTCATCATTGAACATTTTCTGCAGAGAGGGGTGAAAAGAAGAGAGTACTTTTTTTAAATGAATGGCAAAACTTATTTTGAATGTGCTTACTGGCAGTATGGAATGAGGCGGAAAATGTGTTTGCAATGGAATGCTACGACGAGAGGGAGAAACCCTTTTGGCCATTTTCCCAGGTAAAGTACACAGCCCGAGAGGGTGTGTGTGTGTGTGTGCGTGCGCCCATGCGTGTGTGTGTGTGTGGCGGTACTCATCATACTGTACATACCATGACCTGGGGCCTGGCAGTTCCAGTCTTTGAAGCAGATGAGTTGTCAGAGACAGGGCCACTACCCCGGGGGCCCCGGCCCCCGACCTCCCCACAACCTTGGCCTGACCTTGGAGACTGTGGAGAGGAGAGAGTATAGAGAGGGGGAGAGAGAGAGATGGGGAGAGGAGAGAGTGATAGAGAGAGGGAGAAATAGAGAGGTGGGGGAGAAAGAGAGAGTGAGAGAGAAAATAAATCAAACCACAAACCAAATTGTTGGTCGTTTTATATTTTCTGTAATCCACTCATATTTCTTTAGTTACAATGCATAGCTACAAGATATGAGGAAATAACATAGGGTTAGTGTAAATGACTTAAAACAACAAGTAGCTAATGGAAAACAATTCCCTCTTCACTTTAAATTGTTGCTGAGAATTGTCTTAACAGCTTTGAAAATAATCTGTTTGTAAAGATCTGTCTATCAATTACATTTCCTGTCTGTAACAGAATCATTACATCTTCCACAGCTCACACTACCCCACCTTTTAGCTTCCTTTGTTGGATGTTTTTATAATTACGGCAGTTTACAAGGTAATCACTTAATTATTCACCAATTGACACAGCCAGATAACAGTGTTATAGAAGGTCAGGCATCAGGTTTCTGAAGAGAACAGCCAGAGAAGTGGCAACTTAGCATATGAAATAGAGCAACCTCTTAAAAGGACACAAACACATGGTAATTCAGTCATGAAATTAAATAATGGTTCTTCGCCGGGAATTCTTGCTTATGAATCATAATGTAATCTGACTGATTATGATTATTCTGTTCCGTAGACCTTAACATTCTAAATCGGAGGATGCTAAGCAAATCCCTCTTCCATCGACACTTCAGGGGAAGAAGAGGAGGAGGAGGAGGAGGAGGAGGAGGGGATGAATGAAGGAGGGAATAAAAATATCTCCTCAATATTTAGTCACAGATATGAATACATAACAGGGTGAAATGCGCACCAGTCCCATTACGTGGAGATAGGTGGGTGGGTGTATAAAGGGTGTAATGTCTAACTCACCTGCTTCTGTTTATGAGTTGACTTGACTTCCTGAAGAGAGCTGTAGCCTTTCCTGACATTCTTCTGTTTCATCCACTGTGAAGTAGATCCTTTTTCATCCGAATCACACTTTCTTATTGGGGGACAGAGGCTGCCTTCCTCTTTTAAAGGATATGTACTGGAGCAAGAGACTCTTATCTTAGTCATTACAGGGGAAATGTTAGATTCAAGCATTTCAGTATCTGCTAAACATTCAACAGTGTCTATCAGGGTTTCACATGGTAACGGATTAAGATAAGAAGCCTCATTATGGCACTGTAGCTGTCTCCAAGCTATACTTCCAGGAGAAATACCATGTTCTTCTTGGTATTCATTGCAGGCGGGCAGAGGCGCTTGGCTCTGAATCTGGCTTTGGGCAGCAGGAGAGGGAGAGGAGGAGTAGTAGTCAGTTAATTTGGGACTCTGCCTCCTTTGCCTCTTGGTGACAGCCATGCTGTAGCAGAGAGGAGGTCCAAGGTACACTTTCTCAGTACAGGCCTCGAACAGCATCTCCTCGTCCCTGATATCTGGGGTAGACGACAGTAAGGGGGTGGTGCTCTTGCTGTCTATACAGGCACTAACCTCTCCACAGTCCGAGTCGTGGGAGGAGATAGACAGGTAGGAGTAGAAGTCTCCCTTGTGGAGGTGGATGGTCCGGTGGGAGTGCTCCAGGACTTTGTCCCTGATCTGGGCTCCAGTCTGGCCGGGTCTTTCTTTGTCCTCCGCCTGGCTCTCCTTGTTCTTCAGAGCCACCGAGGCCATGTTGATGATCTCCATCACAAAGTTGTGCACGTTCTCCTGGCTCTTTTGGTCCTGGCGTGGGGGTGCCTGGGGGTGGGGGTGGCTGCAGCAGGGATGGTCTGAGTTGGGGTCTGGGATGGGGTTGGCATCTCCAATGCTCTGCTGGGTGTGGACATCACAGAGGAATGAAGAGAAGAGATTCTCCTGACTGCTGTTTCCAGAATGGGGTGGTTTCTGTAGGGCAAGGTGGTGGTGGGAGCCACCGCGGTCCTCCAGTGGGGAGAGAGAGGGGGAGGAGTGGCTGGAGCTCTGACAGGGGATTTCCCCTCTGAGCTGGCTCTCTAGAGAGGACTCCTTGGCCTGGAGCTGGGACAGCGTCTCACACGAGGACGGCGTGGTGGCAGTGGCCATTCCCATGCCCCTCTGCTGGTCCCCTCCATTCACCACTGACTCGTTCACATAACAGTTTTTGAAGGACTCCCCTTTCTTGGTGAAAAGGCTCCCCTCCTCTCGTAATAACTCATCATCCTCATCCTTTCCTTTGATGTGGGAGTTTTCCACATTCCCGTTCTCCATGTCATCTACAAACTGGCTGATATACCTCCGCGTGGCGTTCTTCCTGTTGGTGTTCACCACGTCAGGCAGAATTCCGAGGCACTCTTTCTTCACGTTGCTGTTGGACTGGGACTCCAGGTGCCTCAGCGCTGAGCGGTTTAGGAAGGAGCAGTGTTCGGTGCCTACAGACAGCCTGTTGGTGCGGTCTTTGGATAGGGTGTCACACTGCAGCTCGTCCCCTAGAGGGTTATACCCTTGGTTCTTGTCCCTGCCAGACTGGGACTGCTGCTGGGAGCGGGAAGGATTGTGGATCCAGTTGTGGAACTCGTTCTTCATGTACTCCATGCCTAGGCCCAAGGAGCCCTCCATGTACTCCTCCTCAGAGGCGACTGAGCTGTCCTCCTCCTCATCCTCCTTGATACCCAGCTCCTCTTCAGTCAGGGTCAGCGTGGAGCTAGACAGAAGGTCACTGTCCTCCTCCTCATCCTCCTTGATACCCAACTCCTCTTCAGTCAATGTCAGCGTGGAGCTAGACAGAAGGTCACTGTCATCCTCGTCATCTGTGCAAGCAGAGGTGCATGACACGTTGACCACCATGCTGATGCTGGCGTCTGCCTCGTCGTGACCCCCATGGCCTCCGTGGTGACCCCCTGGCTGGGCCCGGTGGTGGTGCTTCCTGAAGGATGCGTTGGAGTCCAGCAGGTAGCAGCGGTTCCTCAGTACGGCCAGGTCCTCAGAGCCCACCGACGAGTCCTCTGTGCTGCTCAGCTCTGTCAGAGAAGCAGCCGAGCTCTCATTGACGGAGGAGGGGGAACCACCTCGGTCCCCTGAGAGGCACCCAGTGTGCCCAGGCCCCCAAGATCCATACCCCACCCCAGGGTGGCAGAGGGAGCTGCTGCTCTGCAGAGTGATGTCAGAGATGCTGCGTGTCATCTTTAGGTCGTGTAGCGGGGTCTGGATGTTCTCCAGGCGTTTGAGGAGCTCCAGAGTCCTGCGGCTCAGTTCCCCTGTGGACTCTATGGCTCCGATGCCCAGGCCCAGCTCCCTCAAGCTGCCCTGGCTGCCTCCTTCTCCTTCGGCCTCCTCCCAGCTCTTACATGGAGCCAGCCAGCTCTCCAGAGACGTGGAGCGCTGGAGAGTGTCTTTGCCGGCTGGAAATAGCTCCCCCGCTGCATACAGGGACTCCAGGGAGGACCCTTGGGACAGATGGGGGATCTCTCTGTCTCTAAGGCCCTTCACCCCTGTCACTCTTCTCTCATCTTCCTCCTCGGAGTCAGGGCTGAGGCCACGTCCGTTGATCAGAATCTCCACGTTGGACTCTCTCCTGTGTCTCCTCCGGTTCTCCCCTCCTCCACCTCCCTCCTCTCCTCCTCCTCCACCTCTCTTCTTCTTCGCTGCTTTGCATCTGTTCTGGTCTCGATCTCTCAGCGCCGTCACAGACACACAGTCCCCATACAGCGCTACCCTGTTGGCCCGCTCTAGGATCCTGTCAATGTCCTCGTCACACAACCTCCCCTCCTCCTCGTCGTCTTCCCCAGGTGAGTTGACTCCTGGGGGGGGTCTGAGGTAGGTGCTGCCTCCTCTCCGTGGGTCATCTAGACAGACCACGGAGTTGGCAGTAGACTCTGTCTCGCCCTCACTGACTATCCCGCTCTCGCTCTCTGATCTGCGTGGGGACTCCCCTCCACGTCCCCCCTGCTTTCCCCCGCCAAACAGACCCCCTAGGAGGTCTGGCAGGGATTCCACAGATGAGAAGGAGGAGTCTTTGCTCAGGCTCTTCAGAAGAGGCTGCTTCCCCCCGGCTTTGACTGGAGAAGAGGTCTTGTGTACGGAGGGGAAGTGAGGCTGTCTGTAAAGCTGCACATTATGCAGGCTGTACACCTGATAGACACTGGGACGGTGAGAAGACAGAGGCGTCATTCTAGACGATTCGTTCAAGGACATCCCTCGCTGAGTGACACGCGGGCTCGACTCGGACATGTCATAGTCTAAACCAGCCCCAGGGGATCCAGGACCTGATTCACATTCAGCATTTTGTTTGTCATCAAATTCCTGTGGCTCCATGTACTCCACGATGGCCATGTCCATTTCATCCCACTCCCAGGAGTCCTCGGCTGGGCCGTGGAGGTCCATGAGACCAGCCTCTACGATGTTCCCCGGGACCTTCAGAGAGATAAAGCTCAAATTTACCGTTTCAAAATCAATAAAAAAAGAAAGAGCTGTTCCATTTTTTTTTATACAGGTTAATACTTTCAATTTTGGGGAGAAAGCAAAGCATTGAATAGCACAATTCTCTAAAAAGTGTATCGTCTAAAATGTGCTTAGACACAGACATTTTGCTCAGGAAGACACAATTCTACAAATTGCTTGGCATCTCAATAATATAAGAGAGAGGGCCTATTTATACGAACCATTTTTATCTTATTAATCTAATAAAGTGGTAAATCTAGCACTTTCTACGTGGCACACCCTCTGTAAGGAATTTCTATTAGACTCTCTTCTTGCTGATAAGGGAAATCCGAATGACTATAAGCTGGGGTTGCTAATGCAGGATAAAACCTTCATCTGTGAATCAATAAGCCTCAGCCTACCAAGCTAACATTGGACTAAATTATGCACATAGGCCTATAGTATATAACCAAATGGTCACAACACAAGAAGCAGTAGCTAGCCAGTCTTATCAAGCACTTCACCTGATAACCAACTAATAAGACAAAGACAAGAACCCAGAAATCCACTTCCAGACAGCAGAATAATTGCTTTTAAACATCATGTTTTCCATCCACCTCGGCCGGCACATGGAATGGCAAAAGATTCTCAAAATACCCAAATTGAAACATTTTCTCATTTTCATAAATGGGGCATCTAGAGAAGGGACTAGTGCAGTTGTGACCACACTCCTTCTATCATTGAGCAAAGTGTTTCATTTCTAAACAAAGGGAATATGTTCCCCCTATTCAGGACATATCCCCCAGGTAAAACTGTACTTCAGTCTGCAAAGTCTACATGTCTTCTCTCTCCCTGCTGTACTGGAATGGATATAACAGAGTAGACAACCAGCCTTTTCCCTCTTCCCCACATGCACCCGGTTCCACAGTAGCACGTGGCAGTCCCCCCAGGAATGCAGACAAGAGGACAGAGAGAGAGAGATACTATGAACTATGGGTGAATATGTCCATCTGATCTACATAAGGGATGTGTGGTGGTGTTGGTGGTGGGGATTTCACTACAGATTTAATGGTGATTCCACCTGTTCTCCACATTACACAAACACACTGAAGGAAACAGAGGTACTTTACAGTAGTGAACCCCTTTTAAACAAGTCTCTATTGCAATTTTTGGAGCTGAGCCTTGTGCCATTACGCATTGATGATCAAAAGGGGGGTTGTGTACAGAATAGTCTGAAGCTGCCAGACATCACACTGCCTGTGTTTACACGACACTACCCCCAATGTACCACCCATTTCCTATATAGTACTCTATATAGGGCTAGGGCAAAACACTAAATGTGCACCCCTTCGGGTTCCCAGTACCGAGTTTGGGAACACTGCCCTACATAGTGCACTACTTTTGACCAGGGCCTATGGGGAATAGGGTGCCATTTGGAACGTATAGCTCACATATCCCGGTGTACTACAGCGACTTTCCCTGCAGTATACATCACTATTATTAATCCATTATAGTTACAGTGCAAAACATTTCCTTCTCTGTTGCTGGCCTAAATAACTTACTGCTGGACAGCTCACGTTGAGAGGAATAATACCACTCATAAATAGCTTGTTCTAGTTGGGGAGCTTCTTTACAGGGCATAAACGGAACCTTCATGACTGAAACAGAATGTATAGCTGGCTAGTTGCTAGTACATAAATGTACAGAGTATATCCACGTGACCAGCTGTATCTACGTGGTCAATTCTGCAGTTAAGTGAGAAAACCAGGAGACGCCCAGGTCTCTTGAGGAGTGGTCAACCATCCCTGGAATAGGAGTCTTTACAGTCAGACCTGTATGAGCTCTGCCATGCGGGGCCAGGCTGAGTCACCTGGTCGGAGTGCAGGTATATGTTACGTACAATGCCTTCGGAAAGTATTCAGACCCCTTAACTTTTTCCACATTTTGTTACATTTCAGCCTTATTCTAAAATTGATTAAATAAATAAAAATCCTTAGCAATCTAAATCAAATCAAATTTTATTTGTCACATACACATGGTTAGCAGATGTTAATGTGAGTGTAGCGAAATGCTTGTGCTTCTAGTTCCGACAATGCAGTAATAACCAACGAGTAATCTAACCTAACAATAGTAATCTAACCTAACAATCTACACACAATACCTCATTGTGACAAAGTGATAACAGTTTTTTAAAAATTTTAGCAAATTTATTAAATATTTAAAACAGAAATACCCTATCTACATAAGTATTCAGGCCCTTTGCTATGAGACTCGAAATTGAGCTCAGGAGCATCCTGTTTCTATTGATCATCCTTGAGTTGTTTCTACAACTTGATTGGAGTCCACTTGTGTCAGAGCAAAAACCAAGCTATGAGGTCAAAGGAATTGTCCGTAGAACTCCAAGACAGGCAACTAAAGTACTCTCAGACCATGGGGAACAAGATTCTCTAGTCTGATGAAACAAATATTGAACTCTTTGGCCTGAATGCCAGGCGTCAGGTCTGGAGGAAACCTGGCACCATACCTACGGTGAAGCATGGTGGTTAATCCAGTTTAGAATAAGGCTGGAACGTAGCAAAATTTGGAAAAAGTCAAGGGGTCTGAATACTTTCCGAATGCACTGTATATTGTATATTCCACCCTCTTCCCATATTGTGACAGGTCAGTATCTTAAAATAGTATTTGAACAATGTGGGTTGCCAAGCAGGGTGTGAGGTCTCACCTGATCTGTCCCCAGGGCCCACCGGAGGCGGGTCTGCCACTGCAGCACCTGCATGACGATGGCCTCCCAGCGCCGCTCCAGGTTGACGGTCAGCAGCTGCAGCTGTAGGGCCTGTTGCTCTGAGTCTGGACCGCTTTGCTGCTCCTGCTCCTCCTGCAGCCGCTGGGACAGCCTCAGTACCGAGGACACGCCCTTACGCCTCCCACACACCTCCAGACACAGAGACTGGAGAAGGTAGGGGGTGGAGAGGAGGAGAGAGGAAGGGGTGGAGAGGAGGAGAGAGGAATGGGTGGAGAGGAGGAGAGAGGAATGGGTGGAGAGGAGGAGAGAGGAAGGGGTGGAGAGGAGGAGAGAGGAAGGGGTGGAGAGGAGGAGAGAGGAATGGGTGGAGAGGAGGAGAGAGGAAGGGGTGGAGAGGAGGAGAGAGGAAGGGGTGGAGAGGAGGAGAGAGGAATGAGATAGAGGTGACAGAGGCAGGGGAAAGGCAAAAGAAAGACAGAGAGAGTCAATTTACATTTTACATTAAAAAAAGTATAATTTAAACCTGAAACCTCACAACTTCCCATTAGTGTACAGTAGGTTTTAAGAGGACCAGTTACAGTAGCCTTTGTAACCATATTAATTGGTACCATGTTTAGGTGGGGAGTGGAGGACTAACGAATACCAGTATGTGTGTTCAAGTCTTTATAGTTCAAAGCGTTAGCAGAAGCAGTTACAGTCCAAAACCTGCTAATGAACTTAGCCATACTAAATTATCGTAATTTTTTTCTCTCTATAAATCCTGCAAATGTGTGATTTTAACATGTGCATTTTATTATTCTCTTTAAAGCAGTTTCTTTTCCCTACTGCTTCTACTGCTGCTGCTGCTTAGATGTGTCTTAATGCAACCCAGAACCAAGCTGCGTCCCAAATGGCACAAATATTCCCTATGGGCCCTGGTCAAAACTAGTGCACTAAATAGGGAATAGGGTGCCATGTGAGACACAGACCTGGCCCCTCTGTTTCTCTCCACAGCCACACGGGCGACCAGGGACTACCCTCACTCCCTCCCTGACTGCCCCCCTGACTACCCTCACTCCCTCCCTGACTGCCCCCCTGACTACCCTCACTCCCTCCCTGACTGCCCCCCTGACTACTCTCACTCCCTCCCTGACTGCCCCCCTGACTACCCTCACTCCCTCCCTGACTGCCCCCCTGACTACTCTCACTACCTCCCTGACTACCCCCCTGACTGCCCTCACTAGCCCCCTGCATACCCTTACTACCCTCCTGACTGCCCTCACTACCCCCCTGACTACCCTCACTCCCCACATGACTGCCCTCACTACCCCCCTGACTGCCCTCACTACTCCCCTGACTACCCTCACTACCCCCCTGACTACCCTCACTACTCCCCTGACTACCCTCACTACCCCCTGACACCCCTCACTACCCTCCTGACTACCCTCACTACCCCCCTGACTGCCCTCACTACTCCCCTGACTACCCTCACTACCACCCTGACTTCCCTCACTACTCCCCTGACTACCCTCACTACCCTCCTGACTACCCTCACTACTCCCCTGACTACCCTCACTAGCCCCCTGACTACCCTCACTACCCCCCTGACTACCGTCACTCCCCCCCTGACAACCCTCACTACCTCCCTGACTACCCCCCTGACTGCCCTCACTATCCCCCTGACTACCCTCACTACCCCCCTGACTACCCTCACTCCCCACATGACTGCCCTCACTAACCCCCTGACTGCCCTCACTACCCCCCTGACTACCCTCACTACCCCCCTGACTGCCATCACTACCCCCCTGACTACCCTCACTCCCCCCCTGGCTGCCCTCACTACCCCCCTGACTACCCTCACTCCCCCCCTGACTGCCCTCACTAGCCCCCTGACTACCCTCACTACCCCCCTGACTACCCTCACTCCCCCCCTGTCTGCCCTCACTACCCCCCTGACTGCCCTCACTAGCCCCCTGACTACCCTCACTACCCCCCTGACTACCCTCACTAGCCCCTGACTACCCTCACTACCCCCCTGACTGCCCTCACTACCCCCCTGACTACCCTCACTCCCCCCCTGTCTGCCCTCACTACCCCCCTGACTGCCCTCACTAGCCCCCTGACTACCCTCACTACCCCCCTGACTACCCTCACTAGCCCCTGACTACCCTCACTACCCCCCTGACTGCCCTCACTACCCCCCTGACTACCCTCACTCCCCCCTGACTACCCTCACTCCCCCCCTGGCTGCCCTCACTACCCCCCTGACTACCCTCACTCCCCCCCTGACTGCCCTCACTACCCCCCTGACTGCCCTCACTACCCCCTTGACTGCCCTCACTAGCCCCCTGACTACCCTCACTACTCCCGACGACCCTCACTACCCCCTGACTACCCTCACTCCCCCCCTGACTGCCCTCACTACTCCCCTGACTACCCTCACTACCCCCCTGAGTACCCTCACTACCCCCCTGACTACCCTCACTACTCCCCTGACTACCCTCACTACCCCCCTGAGTACTCTCACTACTCCCCTGACTACCCTCACTACCCCCCTGAGTACTCTCACTACTCCCCTGACTACCCTCACTACTCCCCTGACTACCCTCACTACTCCCCTGACTACCCTCACTACTCCTCTGACTACCCTCACTACCCCCCTGACTACCCTCACTACTCCCCTGACTACCCTCACTACCCCCCTGAGTAAACTCACTACTCCCCTGAGTACCCTCACTACTCCCCTGAGTACCTTCACTACCCCCCTCAATACCCCCCTGAGTACACTCACTACTCC
This sequence comes from Salvelinus alpinus, assembly GCF_045679555.1. Lineage (NCBI taxonomy): Eukaryota > Metazoa > Chordata > Actinopteri > Salmoniformes > Salmonidae > Salvelinus > Salvelinus alpinus. The sequence goes on from NC_092119.1 coordinate 19,282,263, forward strand.
CTTGACTACCCTCACTACTCCCCTGACTACCCTCACTCCCCCCCTGACTGCCCTCACTAGCCCCCTGACTACCCTCACTACCCCCCTGACTACCCTCACTCCCCCCCTGACTGCCCTCACTACCCCCCTGACTGCCCTCACTAGCCCCCTGACTACCCTCACTACCCCCCTGACTACCCTCACTACTCCCCTGAGTACCTTCACTACCCCCCTCAATACCCCCCTGAGGACACTCACTACTCCCTTGACTACCCTCACTACTCCCCTGACTACCCTCACTCCCCCCCTGACTGCCCTCACTAGCCCCCTGACTACCCTCACTACCCCCCTGACTACCCTCACTCCCCCCCTGACTGCCCTCACTACCCCCCTGACTGCCCTCACTAGCCCCCTGACTGCCCTCACTACTCCCGACGACCCTCACTACCCCCCTGACTACCCTCACTACCCCCCTGACTGCCCTCACTACCCCCCTGACTACCCTCACTAGCCCCCTGACTACCCTCACTACCCCCCTGACTACCCTCACTACTCCCCTGACTACCCTCACTACCCCCCTGAGTACTCTCACTAACCCCCTGACTACCGTCACTCCCCCCCTGACAACCCTCACTACCTCCCTCACTACCCCCCTGACTACCCTCACTACTCCCCTGACTACCCACACTACTCCCCTGACTACCCTCACTACCCCCCTGAGTAAACTCACTACTCCCCTGAGTACCCTCACTACTCCCCTGAGTACCTTCACTACCCCCCTCAATACCCCCCTGAGTACACTCACTACTCCCTTGACTACCCTCACTACTCCCCTGACTACCCTCACTCCCCCCCTCAATACCCCCCTGAGTACACTCACTACTCCCTTGACTACCCTCACTACTCCCCTGACTACCCTCACTCCCCCCCTGACTGCCCTCACTAGCCCCCTGACTACCCTCACTACCCCCCTGACTACCCTCACTCCCCCCCTGACTGCCCTCACTACCCCCCTGACTGCCCTCACTAGCCCCCTGACTACCCTCACTACCCCCCTGACTACCCTCACTACTCCCCTGAGTACCTTCACTACCCCCCTCAATACCCCCCTGAGGACACTCACTACTCCCTTGACTACCCTCACTACTCCCCTGACTACCCTCACTCCCCCCCTGACTGCCCTCACTAGCCCCCTGACTACCCTCACTACCCCCCTGACTACCCTCACTCCCCCCCTGACTGCCCTCACTACCCCCCTGACTGCCCTCACTAGCCCCCTGACTGCCCTCACTACTCCCGACGACCCTCACTACCCCCCTGACTACCCTCACTACCCCCCTGACTGCCCTCACTACCCCCCTGACTACCCTCACTAGCCCCCTGACTACCCTCACTACCCCCCTGACTACCCTCACTACTCCCCTGACTACCCTCACTACCCCCCTGAGTACTCTCACTAACCCCCTGACTACCGTCACTCCCCCCCTGACAACCCTCACTACCTCCCTCACTACCCCCCTGACTACCCTCACTACTCCCCTGACTACCCACACTACTCCCCTGACTACCCTCACTACCCCCCTGAGTAAACTCACTACTCCCCTGAGTACCCTCACTACTCCCCTGAGTACCTTCACTACCCCCCTCAATACCCCCCTGAGTACACTCACTACTCCCTTGACTACCCTCACTACTCCCCTGACTACCCTCACTCCCCCCCTGACTGCCCTCACTAGCCCCCTGACTACCCTCACTACCCCCCTGACTACCCTCACTCCCCCCCTGACTGCCCTCACTACCCCCCTGACTGCCCTCACTAGCCCCCTGACTACCCTCACTACCCCCCTGACTACCCTCACTACTCCCCTGAGTACCTTCACTACCCCCCTCAATACCCCCCTGAGTACACTCACTACTCCCTTGACTACCCTCACTACTCCCCTGACTACCCTCACTCCCCCCCTGACTGCCCTCACTAGCCCCCTGACTACCCTCACTACCCCCCTGACTACCCTCACTCCCCCCCTGACTGCCCTCACTACCCCCCTGCCTGCCCTCACTAGCCCCCTGACTGCCCTCACTACTCCCGACGACCCTCACTACCCCCCTGACTACCCTCACTACCCCCCTGACTGCCCTCACTACCCCCCTGACTACCCTCACTAGCCCCCTGACTACCCTCACTACCCCCCTGACTACCCTCACTACTCCCCTGACTACCCTCACTACCCCCCTGAGTACTCTCACTAACCCCCTGACTACCGTCACTCCCCCCCTGACAACCCTCACTACCTCCCTGACTACCCCCCTGACTGCCCTCACTATCCCCCTGACTACCCTCACTACCCCCCTGACTACCCTCACTCCCCACATGACTGCCCTCACTAACCCCCTGACTAACCTCACTACCCCCCTGACTACCCTCACTACCCCCCTGACTGCCATCACTACCCCCCTGACTACCCTCACTACCCCCCTGACTACCCTCACTACCCCCCTGACTGCCATCACTACCCCCCTGACTACCCTCACTCCCCCCCTGGCTGCCCTCACTACCCCCCTGACTACCCTCACTCCCCCCCTGACTACCCTCACTACCCCCCTGACTACCCTCACTCCCCCCCTGTCTGCCCTCACTACCCCCCTGACTGCCCTCACTAGCCCCCTGACTACCCTCACTACCCCCCTGACTACCCTCACTAGCCCCTGACTACCCTCACTACCCCCTGACTGCCCTCACTACCCCCCTGACTACCCTCACTCCCCCCCTGTATGCCCTCACTACCCCCCTGACTGCCCTCACTAGCCCCCTGACTACCCTCACTACCCCCCTGACTACCCTCACTACCCCCTGACTACCGTCACTACCCCCCTGACTGCCCTCACTACCCCCCTGACTACCCTCACTCCCCCCTGACTACCCTCACTCCCCCCCTGGCTGCCCTCACTACCCCCCTGACTACCCTCACTCCCCCCCTGACTGCCCTCTCTACCCCCTGACTGCCCTCACTACCCCCCCCTGCCCTCACTAGCCCCCTGACTACCCTCACTAGCCCCCTGACTGCCCTCACTACCCCCCTGACTACACTCACTCCCCCCCTGACTGCCCTCACTACCCCCCTGACTGCCCTCACTAGCCCCCTGACTGCACACACTACTCCCGACGACCCTCACTACCCCCCTGACTACCCTCACTCCCCCCCTGACTGCCCTCACTACCCCCCTGACTACCCTCACTAGCCCCCTGACTACCTTCACTACCCCCCTGACTACCCTCACTACTCCCCTGACTACCCTCACTACCCCCCTGAGTACTCTCACTACTCCCCTGACTACCCTCACTACCCCCCTGAGTACTCTCACTACTCCCCTGACTACCCTCACTACTCCCCTGACTACCCTCACTACTCCCCTGACTACCCTCACTACTCCTCTGACTACCCTCACTACCCCCCTGAGTACCCTCACTACTCCCCTGACTACCCACACTACTCCCCTGATTACCCTCACTACCCCCCTGAGTACACTCACTACTCCCCTGAGTACCCTCACTACTCCCCTGAGTACCTTCACTACCCCCCTCAATACCCCCCTGAGTACACTCACTACTCCCTTGACTACCCTCACTACTCCCCTGACTACCCTCACTCCCCCCCTGACTGCCCTCACTAGCCCCCTGACTACCCTCACTACCCCCCTGACTACCCTCACTCCCCCCCTGACTGCCCTCACTACCCCCCTGACTGCCCTCACTAGCCCCCTGACTGCCCTCACTACTCCCAACGACCCTCACTACCCCCCTGACTACCCTCACTCCCCCCCTGACTGCCCTCACTACCCCCCTGACTACCCTCACTAGCCCCCTGACTACCCTCACTACCCCCCTGACTACCCTCACTACTCCCCTGACTACCCTCACTGCCCCCCTGAGTACTCTCACTACTCCCCTGACTACCCTCACTACCCCCCTGAGTACTCTCACTACTCCCCTGACTACCCTCACTACTCCCCTGACTACCCTCACTACTCCCCTGACTACCCTCACTACTCCCCTGACTACCCTCACTACTCCCCTGACTACCCTCACTACTCCTCTGACTACCCTCACTACTCCCCTGACTACCCTCACTACTCCCCTGACTACCCTCACTACTCCCCTGACTACCCTCACTACTCCCCTAACTACCCTCACTAACCCACTGAGTACACTCACTACTCCCCTGAGTACCCTCACTACTCCCCTGAGTGCCCTCACTACCCCCCTCACTACCCCCCTGAGTGCACTCACTACTCCCTTGACTACCCTCACTACTCCTCTGACTACCCTCACTACCCCCCTGAGTACACTCACTACCCCCCTGACTACCCTCACTCCCCCCCTGACTGCCCTCACTACCCCTCTGACTGCCCTCACTACCCCCCTGACTACCCTCACTACCCCCCTGACTACCCTCACCAGCCCCTTACTACCCTCACTCCCCCCCTGACTACCCTCACTCCCCCCCTGACTGCCCTCACTACTCCCCTGACTACCCTCACTACTCCCCTGACTACCCTCACTACCCCCCTGAGTACACTCACTACTCCCCTGACTACCCTCACTACTCCCCTGACTACCCTCACTACTCCCCACTACCCCCCTGAGTACACTCACTACTCCCCTGACTACCCTCACTACTCCCCTGACTACCCTCACTACTCCCCTGACTACCCTCACTACTCCCCTGACTACTCTCACTACCCCCCTGAGTACTCTCACTACTCCTCTGACTACCCTCACTACTCCTCTGACTACTCTCACTACCCCCATGAGTACTCTCACTACTCCCCTGACTACCCTCACTACTCCCCTGACTACCCTCACTACCCCTGCACCCCTGATGAGGTTTCCATAACAATATGCCCTGTCAGGAGCATGTAAATCAGGCTCCTAAGCCCTTTTATGCCTGCCATAAAGAGAAGAAATATTCAACATTAAAAGGGCAAAGCTTCCGCTGTAGACTGCCTTAACTTTAATACTCTAGCTGCTGCAGCTTGTGGTGGTGTGATGTCATCATGGAACCTGAACTGCCACAACCAGAACACATACTAACACTTTCTTAAACAGGGAGACACCGGTGTGTGTGTGTGTGTGTGTGTGTGTGTGTGTGTGTGTGTGTGTGTGTGTGTGTGTGTGTGTGTGTGTGTGTGTGTGTGTGTGTGTGTGTGTGTGTGTGTGTGTGTGTGTGTGTGTGTGTGTGTGTGTGTGTGTGTGTGTGTGTGTGTGTGTGTGTGTGTGTGTGTGTGTGTGTGTGTGTGTGGCCCAGGCCAAGACCCCCCTTTTTAAATATGCAGCAATGATAGCGACTAGAGAACCAGAGCTCCTTTCTGTCTGTGTGCAAAAGGACATAATCATTGGGAGAACAATTTATGTAAATCCTGCTCGCTCTGCAAAGCATTCCCTTACATTAACTTGACATTTTACAATAAATATTAAACACTATTACATTTAAATTGTATTTTTCTCAGCAGTTTCCACCCTGTTTTAGCATATATTTACAGCCCTCCCTGGTCTTTTTAAACAGGTAATGTGATTGCAAAATGCAATGACTGTTTTGAGACAAAGGGCGATGGTTGTTGTCAGTGATAAAGTTATCCTGTACAATGTACAACAGCCATAGTTTTAGGTTTAGAGAGTCAGTGGCCCCTCGACAACAGACAGATGACTGAACAATACATACATATACACTACATGACCTGTTCGTCGAACATCTCATTCCAAAATCATGGGCATTAATATGGAGTTGGTACCCCTGCTGCTATAACAGCCTCTACTCTTCTGGGAAGGCTTTCCTCTCAATGTTGGAACATTGCTGCGGGGTCTCAGCCACAAGAGCATTAATTAGGTCAGGCACTGATGTTGGGCGATTAGGCCTGGCTCGCAGTCGGCGTTCCAATTCATCCTAAAGGTGTTCGATGGGGTTGAGGTCAGGGATCTGTGCAGGCCAGTCAAGTTCTTTCACACCGACCTCGGCAAACTATTTCTGTATGGACTTTGCTTTGTGCACGGGGGCATTGTCATGCTGAAACAGGAACGGGCTTCCCCAAACTGTTGCCACAAAGTTAGAAGCACAGAATCATCTAGAATGTCATAGTATGTGGTAGCGCTAAGATTTCCCTTCACTGGAACTAAGGGGCCCGAACCATGAAAAACAGCTCCAGACTATTATTCCTCCAGCACCAAATTTGGCACTATGCATTCGGGCAGGTAGCATTCGTCCGTTGGACTGCCAGATGGTAAAGCGTGATTCATCCCTCCAGAGAATGTGTTTCCACTACTCCAGAGTCCAATAGCGGCAAGCTTTACACCACTTCAGCTGACGCTTGGAATTGCGCATGGTGATCTTAGGCTTGTGTGTGGCTTTTTGGCCACGAAAACCCATTTCATGAAGCTCCCGACGTACAGTTATTGTGCTGACAGTATTTCAAAAGGCAGTTTAGAACTCGGTAGTGAATGTTGAAACTGAGGACAGGCGATTTTTATGCTCTACGCACTTCAGCACTCGGCGATCTCGTTCTGTGAGCTTGTGTGGCTTACCACTTCGCGGCTGAGCCGTTGTTGCTCCTAGCCGTTTCCACGTCACAATAACAACACTTACAGTTGACCGGGGCAGTTCTAGCAGGGCAGAAATCTGATGAACTGACTTGTTGGAAAAGTGGCATCCTATGACGGTGCCACATTGAAAGTCACTGAGCTCTTCAGTAAGGCCATTTTACTGCCAATGCTTGTCTATGGGGATTGCATGGCGGTATGCTCGATTTTATACACCTGTCATTAACGGGTGTGGCTGAAATAGCCGAATCCTCTCATTTGAAGGGGTGTCCACATACTTTTGTATATGTAGTGTACGCTGCATCCCAAATTTGCACCCGTATTCCTATATATTCCTATTTTTGACCAGAGCTCTATAGACCCTAGTCAAAATTATTGTATATAAAGAATATTGTGCCATTTGGGACACAGTCATATTGTAGATACACTGAGATGCACTCAGATAGATTCAGATTAGAACATCCACCCTCAGCCACATTACAGGGTCATTGCAATGGGTAAAAGTACTAGCTCCTAGCGCTTATTTCTCTCTCGGTGGTTCTTATGTACCTATCACAGGCGGCTGGTGGCACCTTAATTGGGGAGCATGGGCTGGAACGGTATAAATGGAATGGTATCAAACAAGTGGTTTCCATGTGTTTGATACATTCCATTTACTCCATTCCAGTCATTATTATGAGCTGTCCTCCCCTCAGCAGCCTCCTGTGGTACCTATTGGTAGGCTATGTCAAGCCAAGTAAAGGCAACTCATACCAATATCAGCTACTACTGCTCCACATTGTTAGACTAAAGAGCTAAAAACTAGGGCCAATAGCATTGTGCTAAATCGACATTGTTAGACTAAAGAGCTAAAAACTAGGGCCAATAGCATCATGCTAAATGGGCATTGCAATATCGAGCTTTTTACATTTTCAGACTCCCTCCTCACAAATCCTCCGGCCTCATTCTTTCTGCATTACTGGGTTTCATAAACTGATTTCTCCTCCCCATTGAGTCTTAGCCTTATTGACACAGAGGCTAGGGGTATAGTCTGCCAATATTTGCTAAAAAGCTTTTCCAAATACATGGAGCACTGGTGGCGTGGCCTGCTTTCCCCCTGTATGCAGAGAGAGAACCATACAATGAGTCCATTTCAGGCCGAGCGTCGGGAAGGGCTACCAGTCAGCGCTGCTGAGAACCTGGCGTCTCTCCAAGACGCTCTATTGTCCCTATCCTGATACCAGAAACCCCCAACAAAAAAGACAACAAAACCGAGCCATCTCTCAACTGAACTGAATTGTCCAGCCCACATAGCTGCATGAAGTAGGGGTGCTCAGTGTGCTCTAGCACCTCCTAAAAAATCTACATCCATCTACATTTATCAGGTGCTTTTTAATGAAGGAATCTCAGGATTCTGGTAATATGCAACTCGGGTCGGCCCGGCAACTCAATCTAGAGGCTGTTAGAGGTGACTATAGATGTGTTCCAAATGGCACCATATTCCCTATATAGCGCACTATCCAATAGGACCTGGTCAAAAGTAGTGTATTGTATATAGGGAATAAGGTGCCATTTGGGATGCAACCTATTAGAGATGAGTATTTAGAGCTCATCAGGTCCTCCTCAGTGTTCTATCACCGTGTTCTAGCAAAGGCCTGATCAAATCTAATTGTATTTGTCACATGCACCGAATACAACACACAACACGAATACAACCCTTAACCAACAATGCAGTTTTAAGAGAATAGAGTTTAGAAAATATTTACTTAATAAACTAAAGTAAGAAAATATTATATTTGCATATACCCATTCCCCTCCCCCATATCACAATTTGTGCCACCCATAAATTACAAACCTACATGCCAAGTATAGACCATATATTATGTTCCCTACAGAGAAGAGCAGAAGCTCTGAACTATCCGTTCAGACCCCAGGCCTACCTACCTACATGTTATAGAAAACGTGCTCTTTTAGTATTTCTCCAGTAGGTTTCCTGAAGGAGAAAGTCTCCACTTCTATGTCAAAGATAATAAAACAAAAACACTATAGTAAATAATACAGTAATGTCTGCAAAAACACTACAATAAATACTACGGTATACTACAGTCCGCAAAAACACTACATTCATTACTATAGTATATACTACAGTTTTCTTTTACTACAGTATTGATACTATAGTTAACTGTAAATACTACAGTATACTACAGTAAAGACTACAGTAAATACTACAGTATATTAAATCCGCAAAAATACTACAGTGAATACTACAGTGAAGTCAGCAAAAACACTACAGTGAATAGTATAGTATTTATACCATATTATACTATATCATTTTTTCATGTGGGAGAGCATGTACAGTAATTACAGTAATCCCAGGCAAATAACAGCACAGTGAAATAGAAACCTAAGTATCTGTCTCGATTCATCCTCTTACCATACAGTAAAAGCAGGTGTACAGTACCTCCAAATGTAAGATTTAGGTTACATTTCCCAAAATGCAATCCACTTGAAGTGTCAGAGAGAAATACTACTCCTTGATATGACATTATAAAAATGAAAGAGACCTCAAAATAGCAACATGTTACAGCCCACTAGTGGAGACATTGTGTTCTCTTGTCGTTTTGATCAGAGTGTATGTTGCAGAATGTTTTTTGTTGTTCTGTAACAGATCAATACTCCTCCTTATCTCCTTTATTTCGTTAATCTGTCTATTTTTAATAAAGTGGACAAGATGGAGACACCAAGGATGAACTAGAAGCCCTCCAGTAGAAAGTACCAGAAATGGGGATTTAACTCTGACAGTGACCCAGTGGATATTCAATCAATTACCATTCATTACAAATCTCGGTTTAATTCCATTTGTTGATTAAGTCAATTAAAATCACAAGCACTTGTTATCGCAAATGAGTGTAATGAATTCTTGTTCCCACACACATATTCCCATAGCTCAGACTCAGTGCCTCCAGCTCCATTTGTTTCTGTCACTTACAACTTCTACCGTTCATCCCTCCTCTTCTCTCTCTCTCTATCCGTCTTTCTCTCTGTCTTTCTCTTTCTCTCTCTCTATCAGTCTCTCTCTATCAGTCTCTTTCGCTCTCTGTCTTTCTCTTTCTCTCTCCCAAACAACTCATACAACATTAGGAAGACACCTGGGTGTCTGTCAGGGAATTCGCTTGGGTAATAGACTGATAGTTGGGGGGGGGGGGGGGGGGGGTATAACGTAATTTAAAAATCCTAACTAAATGCCCCCCTGTTGATTCCTATCTGTTCTGACATAAATTGTTGGCTAAAAGCTACACTAATACATCATTGGAACATTCATTATGTAAGTGAAGTGTGGAGGTTTCTAATGATAACCAGCACCATTTTATACTACCATGGAGTCCCAAATCAATAAGTGTAATGGCATAGCCACTATATTATCAAAATACCCTTGTTGTTAGTGTGGTTGAAGATGTTGCAGGAAGACGAGTCCTCATGCTCCAGGTGAATGGAAGATGTCTCAATGTAAGCAAACCAAGCAAGATTCACCAGCGAGCCAATACAGCATTTCAACATCCAGCCTTCCCTTCCACTGTTAGTATACACACAGCAGCATTAATGAGAAACCAGTAGAAGAGGTCTTCATAATGTACCTATATTATAACCCCAGTTTAATTTAATTGAAAGGTTTTTCAGATATGGTATCCCAGACTTCCCAGAGGGGGGCTACATTTAAAATGAGTCTCTATTGTGTCTGTACTGCTCTGGGGGGGGGGGGGGGGGGGGGGGGGGCTGCTGCATACTTCACACCTTCCATTTTATAATACCTTTCTCCCACCACTGTCTCTTAACCATATTACTTCTTCCTTTTGAAGGTTAAATATTGCCAATGGTCAGTTAGAAAATATTCCCACATACTACATGCCAGGCTTTGGCATTAAGGAATTTGTATTTTGCCCACAAACCAAACATCCTCCCTCATAAAATGTTTTAAAAAGGATTACATTGATAATATGTCACTGAGGAAGATGTAGAATGTTCTATTCCACAATTATCTCCTCCCGCATACTTGATCACATTGAATTCCTCCCTCCTACCATCTCAACCAAAGATATCTAATTCATTTTAATCTCTCTCCGTAAGAAGCCCCATTTTCATTGAGGTCAAACTTTGGCCTGCGCAGCAAGAATCAAACCATCCCATTTAATCAATCTCACCAGAACCTAATTTCTATTTTTAGTCTTTTTCTACTAGAGAAATGGATTACTGACTTGTTCAAAGTGGTGGTTTTCTCTGTTGGACAGACTGCAGTGACCTCCCCCTATCTCCTCCAACCTCTGAGAGCAGTGAGATGCCAGCATAGATTTAGAGATATCAGCTCTAATGTCAGTTTCTACTTTGTTTTTTGATCTAGAAGCCAACATGGGACCCAGGCCTCACCTGGGGGGTCAGGCCCAATCTCTTCTCATCTCCCCGCCTGGTCTGGGTTCATCTGCACCCCTCTCCTCTCTGACTGACCATCTCCCTACAGCCCAGCCCCTGCTCTGAGCTAATACAACGGCTAGGATGTGGCCGGCTGGCTGGCATCCAGCTAATAAAATGTGACAACCAAGATATAATGTCAATATTTTCTCCATGATAAGGAGTAAGGAATTTCTGTTCTTTACCAAGTGCTAACCAAATTAGAGGGGCTGTCTGAGTACGGAACTTCACGCCAAACCTTCCTCATCAGGCGTTAATGGGGAGCAGACAGGTGACACACACAGAAACCCGACTGACTAGCCGGACTAAACCTGCCCAACGCTTTCATTCTTCATCATACATCTGATATCTGACGAGTCTGAATAGCTGCCATTACATTGACTGTTTGACTAATGAGAAATGTCGTTATTGATAGTATTATATTCACGTTGAGGTTATGTGTTTGCTTTCTCACATTAGTGCGGATGAATGGGTGTTATTCATAAGGTATTAGCTGCTGTGTCCTCTTCATTATCCTGCCAGGTTTCCCTCTCTTTTCATGGAGAAGGGTATGAAGTGGATGTGACTAGGGTCCTTCCAGTGGGTCTAGAGTAGTCTAGTCTAAAGAACTACAGAACTGAACAGTATATACCTGACTGAATGACTGACGGAGTTCTGTCTCCTGATAGGCTGTGTTCAGCCCAACTGTAATGGGGCTAAGTCTGGATATTGAATCCATTTATAGCAGAACTGACAAAACAGATAGATGATCATTAAACGCACCTATTTTTTATTTATTTAATATTTGATGCACTTTTTCTATTTAGTGCCATGGATCTTCTGTCCATTAGAATTGCAGTTATCAATATTTATAATATTATTTTTCCCAAGAAACCAATTCTTACCCAGAGTCACATCTTATCAAAAGAAAAGTATTATTTTTTATAAAGTGCTATTTCTCTCAGCATCAACTCTGTTTATATTTAAAGTTCCTTCTCTCTAATGGTCAAAGTCAGTCAGCGGGATAAAGGCAATTAACTCTACTAGCTGTGTTTTGACTTGGTCTGATTAATATCCTGTGTCATTCCTCCAGCTTTTTAAAGTCAAATAATAGTTTCGTACAGATTTACTAGCTTTAAAACAGCTTTCTTTTCTCCAGTATTAATTTAATTACATATACAGTATTACTGTACTTGAAGTAAAACCCAGACACTCAAAGACATATTTGATAGTATTTCATACTTTTTTATTTGATAACCTAATATCTGTATCATTTCACCTTCGGTCTTTCTGCCCAGTAGTCAGTGTCTCTGTAGCTGTCCCTAGAGCCCAGAGCAGGTGACAGTTAGAACCAGCTCAGTAGTAGTGTTATGACAGTGTTATGCCCGGGGAGCCTTCATCTACTCTGGATGTGGGTTTGCATGTGCGTACGTGCAGTGGCCAGTCTCTACCTTGAAGTGCTGCAGCTGGGTGGAAACCCGGAGGTCCTGCTCTGTGTCGTGTCTCAGACAGGAGTTGAAGATGTAGAGCTCGGTGTCTCTCAGCCACACCTTCAAATCCTTGATCCTGCTTTCCAGCTGGCCCAGCAGGCTGCTGGTGTGGGGGGACAGGGCAGAGCGAGGCTCCTGGGACCGACTGGTGCTCCCCACCGACTCCCCCAGGATCTTCTGAGGAGACCAAGAAGAGAGGAAGAGGAGGGAAGATTAGAGACCAGGGAACAAGAGGACAATCATGTTAGAGACAGAGTACCGTTGATTTACATATACTGTATGATCAATATACTGACAGCAGGTGGGGAAAATACTGCAACATTATTGGGATCTGATAGCTCTCTGTTTGATACATCCTTCCCTCTTGGCAATGTGGACATTCTAGCAAAAAACTAATCAAGTTGCCCATTTCAACAACCGAATAAATGTGAATATGTTGTTACTATCAAGTCTCAAACACTGCTGATACAACCCTCATTTTTATTGGTACATTCTAAAGACAGCTAATTGTGAATGTATTTTCCGTATCGCCATATAGAAAGAGAAAGGGGAATACCTAGTCAGTTGTACATCTGAATATTCAGCATTGCCGCTCAGAGAATCACTCAGAAAGAAATAACACAATTTACAGGAAAACATCTAAGTGTTTGTTGAGTAACAAACAATCAGAAGCACATGTACCCCCCAATGATTTCCCAAACAGGACTCCGCTGAGCAATTTCCCCTCCTTCTATAGTAGAGTAAACAGCACCACGCTGCGAATAGCTACTTTTGGAGCCAAAGTGTGAGACACACACACACACAAGCACACACACACACACACACACATTGTGGGATTGAACTCTGTACGCAAAGGAGGCCAATTGTGGAGTGGCAAAACACTCCATTATCCAATTAATACACACACTGGTTGGTGTAATTGTCAGTCCTTTGTGTCGCTGCTGTGTGGTGGATGTTTTACAAGAATCTGTAATGGAAACAGATGTGATTATGTGTGAGTGAGTCAGTGGCCATTTTGGGGCTAGATCGCTGGCTGCATCAATTAAACACTGTGTTGATCCTCCATTACGGCTCCTTCTTTATTAGTTAACACACTTGTGCTGCAGTCAGAGAACGTGTTAGTAGAAGTGTTAATGCCAGACTAAATCTTAATTACTAGATTGGGTTGACTTGCATGTTTTAGAGTCACTGTGAGAAAAAGGTGTTTGGATAGCCTTTCCTGAAATGTTTGACTGCCGTATGGGAAGAGTAAATGAAACCAAAAATAAACACATTAGCACTTGATATTATAGTTGTGATGTGGACTAGGAAATGAGAAACAGGACAGGACTCGTAGCTTTCAGATATTGTCAAAAAGGTGATATGAGTCATGCATATCCATAAACAATTCCACTGTCTGGGAATTTCTGTATTGATTCCACTAGCATTCTACTTGGATAATCTGCTCCACAAAACCCCATAGGTGTCCTTTGGTGACTTAGTGAAGTCTGTGTCTACCAGCAAAGAACTTCAAATATGTTCCCTCCCTTAACAAAATATCCTTCCCTACCCAATCTCTCTCTCATTCTCTGTTCCCTCTGTCTGTCTCCTCTTCTCGCCTCGTTTGAATAACCAGCATTTGAAAGCACTCAGTGGACTCCAGATATAGCCATTGTTTTTGCCATGTGACGAACAGAACGATGCAGCATGATAGAGAGACAGAGACAGAGACAGAGACAGAGACAGAGAGACAGAGACAGAGAGACAGAGAGACAGAGACAGAGAGAGAGACAGAGAGAGAGAGCGTGAGAGACAGAGAGAGAGTGAGAGACAGAGAGAGAGAGACCGAGACAGAGAGAGGAAACTAAATGCCCTTGGAGGGTCAGGGATACAAAAAACCGAATGTATTGCCACTTTATTTTGTTCTGGAACAGTTTGCAATCATACATTCTTCATAAGCAGAACACATCAGACAATGTCTTTATAAATATATATGACAGAGGACATCAATTTCATTTAATTCACAATTTGTGTCAGCACAGCAGATGCCAATGCCTGACTTGATAGGGTTGTTTAATATGCAATTGAGAGGGCGTAATGTGCAGCGCAGGGAGCAGAAATTCCCAGATTAAACTCTCCGCACCACTGCCATTCCATTCTAGCGGCAATCCGCCCGATGCCACTCACCACAGCTATCCGCCCGATGCCACTCACCACAGCTATCCGCCCGATGCCACTCACCACAGCTATCCGCCCGATGCCACTCACCACAGCTATCCGCTCGATGCCACTCACCACAGCTATCCTCCCGATGCCACTCACCACAGCTATCCTCCCAATGCCACTCACCACAGCTATCCTTCCGATGCCACTCACCACAGCTATCCTCCCGATGCCACTCACCACAGCTATCCTCCCGATGCCACTCACCACAGCTATCCTCCCGATGCCACTCACCACAGCTATCCGCCCGATGACACTCACCACAGCTATCCTCCCGATGCCACTCACCACAGCTATCCACCCGATGTCACTCACCACAGCTATCCTCCCGATGTCACTCACCACAGCTATCCTCCCGATGCCACTCACCACAGCTATCCACCCGATTTCACTCACCACAGCTATCCGCCCAATGACACTCACCACAGCTATCCACCCGATGTCACTCACCACAGCTATCCTCCCGATGTCACTCACCAGAGCTATCCGCCCAATGACACTCACCACAGCTATCCACCCGATGACACTCACCACAGCTATCCTCCCGATGCCACTCACCACAGCTATCCGCCCGATGACACTCACCACAGCTATCCACCCGATGTCACTCACCACAGCTATCCGCCCGATGCCACTCACCACAGCTATCCGCCCGATGTCACTCACCACAGCTATCCGCCCGATGCCACTCACCAAAGCTATCCGCCCGATGACACTCACCACGGCTATCCGCCCGATGACACTCACCACGGCTATCCGCCCAATGCCACTCACCACAGCTATCCTCCCGATGCCACTCACCACAGCTATCCACCCGATGTCACTCACCACAGCTATCCTCCCGATGTCACTCACCACAGCTATCCTCCCGATGCAGCTCACCACAGCTATCCACCCGATTTCACTCACCACAGCTATCCGCCCAATGACACTCACCACAGCTATCCACCCGATGTCACTCACCACAGCTATCCTCCCGATGTCACTCACCACAGCTATCCTCCCGATGCCACTCACCACAGCTATCCACCCGATTTCACTCACCACAGCTATCCGCCCAATGACACTCACCACAGCTATCCACCCGATGTCACTCACCACAGCTATCCTCCCGATGTCACTCACCACAGCTATCCGCCCAATGACACTCACCACAGCTATCCACCCGATGACACTCACCACAGCTATCCTCCCGATGCCACTCACCACAGCTATCCGCCCGATGACACTCACCACAGCTATCCACCCGATGTCACTCACCACAGCTATCCGCCCGATGCCACTCAACACAGCTATCCGCCCGATGTCACTCACCACAGCTATCCGCCCGATGCCACTCACCACAGCTATCCGCCCGATGCCACTCACCACAGCTATCCGCCCGATGTCACTCACCACAGCTATCCGCCCAATGCCACTCACCACAGCTATCCTCCCGATGCCACTCACCACAGCTATCCACCCGATGTCACTCACCACAGCTATCCACCCGATGTCACTCACCACAGCTATCCTCCCGATGTCACTCACCACAGCTATCCTCCCGATGCCACTCACCACAGCTATCCATCCGATTTCACTCACCACAGCTATCCGCCCAATGACACTCACCACAGCTATCCACCCGATGTCACTCACCACAGCTATCCTCCCGATGTCACTCACCACAGCTATCCGCCCAATGACACTCACCACAGCTATCCACCCAATGACACTCACCGAAGCTATCCTCCCGATGCCACTCACCACAGCTATCCGCCCGATGACACTCACCACAGCTATCCACCCAATGACACTCACCGAAGCTATCCTCCCGATGCCACTCACCACAGCTATCCGCCCGATGACACTCACCACAGCTATCCGCCCGATGTCACTCACCACAGCTATCCGCCCGATGCCACTCACCACAGCTATCCGCCCGATGTCACTCACCACAGCTATCCGCCCGATGCCACTCACCACAGCTATCCGCCCGATGACACTCACCACAGCTATCCGCCCGATGCCACTCACCACAGCTATCCGCCCGATGACACTCACCACGGCTATCCGCCCGATGACACTCACCACGGCTATCCGCCCGATGTCACTCACCACAGCTATCCTCCCGATGTCACTCACCACAGCTATCCTCCCGATGCCACTCACCACAGCTATCCACCCGATGTCACTCACCACAGCTATCCGCCCGATGACACTCACCACAGCTATCCACCCGATGTCACTCATCACAGCTATCCGCCCGATGTCACTCACCACAGCTATCCGCCCGATGTCACTCACCACAGCTATCCTCCCGATGCCACTCACCACAGCTATCCTCCCGATGTCACTCACCACAGCTATCCGCCCGATGACCCTCACCACAGCTATCCGCCCGATGCCACTCACCACAGCTATCCGCCCGATGACCCTCACCACAGCTATCCTCCCGATGCCACTCACCACAGCTATCCGCCCGATGCCACTCACCACAGCTATCCTCCCGATGCCACTCACCACAGCTATCCGCCCGATGTCACTCACCACAGCTATCCGCCCGATGTCACTCACCACAGCTATCCGCCCGATGTCACTCACCACAGCTATCCTCCCGATGCCACTCACCACAGCTATCCGCCCGATGCCACTCACCACAGCTATCCGCCCGATGACCCTCACCACAGCTATCCGCCCGATGACACTCACCACGGCTATCCGCCCGATGACACTCACCACAGCTATCCGCCCGATGCCACTCACCACAGCTATCCGCCCGATGACCCTCACCACAGCTATCCGCCCGATGACACTCACCACGGCTATCCGCCCGATGACACTCACCACAGCTATGCGCCCAATGCCACTCACCACAGCTATCCGCCCGATGACCCTCACCACAGCTATCCGCCCGATGACACTCACCACGGCTATCCGCCCGATGCCACTCACCACAGCTATCCGCCCAATGCCACTCACCACGGCTATCCGCCCGATGACACTCACCACGGCTATCCGCCCGATGACACTCACCACGGCTATCCGCCCGATGCCACTCACCACAGCTATCCGCCCGATGACACTCACCACGGCTATCCGCCCGATGACACTCACCACGGCTATCCGCCCGATGCCACTCACCACGGCTATCTGCCCAATGCCACTCACCACGGCTATCCGCCCGATGCCACTCACCACGGCTATCCGCCCAATGCCACTCACCACGGCTATCCGCCCGATGACACTCACCACGGCTATCCGCCCGATGACACTCACCACGGCTATCCTCCCGATGACACTCACCACGGCTATCCGCCCGATGACACTCACCACGGCTATCCTCCCGATGACACTCACCACGGCTATCCGCCCGATGACACTCACCACGGCTATCCGCCCAATGCCACTCACCACGGCTATCCGCCCGATGCCACTCACCACGGCTATCCGCCCGATGACACTCACCACGGCTATCCGCCCGATGACACTCACCACGGCTATCCGCCCGATGACACTCACCACGGCTATCCGCCCGATGACACTCACCACGGCTATCCGCCCGATGACACTCACCACGGCTATCCGCCCGATAACACTCACCACAGCTATCCTCCCGATGACACTCACCACGGCTATCCGCCCGATGACACTCACCACGGCTATCCGCCCGATGACACTCACCACGGCTATCCGCCCGATGACACTCACCACGGCTATCCGCCCGATGCCACTCACCACAGCTATCCTCCCGATGACACTCACCACGGCTATCCGCCCGATGACACTCACCACGGCTATCCGCCCGATGACACTCACCACGGCTATCCGCCCGATGACACTCACCACGGCTATCCGCCCGATGACACTCACCACAGACCAAATAAATATTCTTTCACTAAACAGAAAATTGTTCAAACGTCACACATTCATTTGGTGAAACGTAACAGAACTTCAATCACCGCTGATTGATGTGGTGGAAAAGAGAACTTGTTTGTTTTTTGCTGAATTTCCAAACAGCATCTATTTAGCTATTGTATGGATAATAATACGTACAGGCTAGCTGAATCCAACCCCCCCACACACATACAGACACACACACATACAGACACACACACATACAGACACACTAACTTCTTTTAGGTGAGTGTATGCATCATTACAGGTCCATGTACTTGTGTTAGTGTTTAATATGTCGTGGATACTCAGAGAGTTAACACCAGGTATGTTTGATTGCATTGTTGGCATCTTGAAAATAGACGTTGTTACATCTGAGCATGTCAATCCCAGGGAGAGAGAGTGCACCAATGGGAGGAGAGAGAGAGGGCATGGATGGGAGGAGAGAGAGAGGGCACGGATGGGAGGAGAGAGAGAGGGCACGGATGGGAGGAGAGAGAGGGGATGGATGGGAGGAGAGAGAGGGCATGGATGGGAGGAGAGAGAGATGGCATGGATGGAAGGAGAGAGAGTGCACCAATGGGAGGAGAGAGAGAGGGCATGGATGGGAGGAGAGAGAGAGGGCATGGATGGGAGGAGAGAGAGTGCACCAATGGGAGGAGAGAGAGAGGGCATGGATGGGAGGAGAGAGAGTGCACCAATGGGAGGAGAGAGTGAGGGCATGGATGGGAGGAGAGAGAGAGGGCATGGATGGGAGGAGAGAGAAAGGGCACGGATGGGAGGAGAGAGAAAGGGCACCAATGGGAGGAGAAAGAGAGTGCACCAATGGGAGGAGAGAGAGAGGGCATAGATGGGAGGAGAGAGAGAGGACACGGATGGGAGGAGAGAGAAAGAGCACGGATGGGAGGTGAGAGAGGGCATCGATGGGAGGAGAGGGAGAGGGCACGGATGGGAGGAGAGAGAAAGAGCACGGATGGGAGGAGAGAGAGAGGGCATGGATGGGAGGAGAGGGAGAGGGCACGGATGGGAGGAGAGAGAAAGAGCACGGATGGGAGGTGAGAGAGGGCATCGATGGGAGGAGAGGGAGAGGGCACGGATGGGAGGAGAGAGAAAGAGCACGGATGGGAGGTGAGAGAGGGCATCGATGGGAGGAGAGAGAGAGGGCATGATGGGAGCAGAGAGAGAGGGCACAGATGGGAGGAGAGAGAGAGGACACGGATGGGATGAGAGAGAGAGGGCATGATGGGAGGAGAGAGAGAGGGCACGGATGGGAGGAGAGAGAGAGGGCATGATGGGAGGAGAGAGAGAGGGCACGGATGGGAGGAAAGAGAGAGGGCATGGATGGGAGGAGAGAGAGAGGGCAAAAATGGGAGAAGAGAGAGAGTCCACGGATGGGAGAAGAGAGAGAGGATATGGGTTGGAGGAGAGAGAGAGGACATGGGTGGGGGGAGAGAGCGAGGACATGGGTGGGAGGAGAGAGAGAGGACATGGATGGGAGGGGAGAGAGAGAGGACAAGGGTGGGATGAGAGAGAGAGGACATGGGTGGGAGGAGAGAGAGAGGACATGGGTGGGAGGAGAGAGAGAGGACATGGGTGGGAGGAGAGAGCGAGGACATGGGTGGGAGGAGAGAGAGAGGACATGGGTGGGAGGAGAGAGAGCATGGATGGGAGGAGAGAGAGAGGACATAGATGGGAGGAAAGAGAGGACATGGATGGGAGGAGAGAGAGAGGACATGGGTGGGAGGAGAGAGAGAGGACATGGGTGGGAGGAGAGAGAGAAGGGACATGGGTGGGAGGAGAGAGAGAGGACATGGCTGGGAGGAGAGAGAGAGGACATGGGTGGGAGGAGAGAGAGAGGACATGGGTGGGAGGAGAGATAGAGGACATGGGTGGGAGGAGAGAGAGAGGACATGGGTGGGAGGAGAGAGAGAGGACATGGGTGGGAGGAGAGAGCGAGGACATGGGTGGGAGGAGAGAGAGAAGACATGGGTGGGAGGAGAGAGAGAGGACATGGGTGGGAGGAGAGAGCGAGGACATGGGTGGGAGGAGAGAGAGAGGACATGGGTGGGAGGAGAGAGAGAGGACAAGGGTGGGAGGAGAGAGAGAGGACATGGGTGGGAGGAGAGAGAGAGCATGGATGGGAGGAGAGAGAGAGGACATGGGTGGGAGGAGAGAGAGAGGACAAGGGTGGGATGAGAGAGAGAGGACATGGGTGGGAGGAGAGAGAGAGGACATGGGTGGGAGGAGAGAGAGAGGACATGGGTGGGAGGAGAGAGAGAGCATGGATGGGAGGAGAGAGAGAGGACATGGGTGGGAGGAGAGCGAGAGAGAGGACATGGATGGGAGGAGAGAGAGGACATGGCTGGGAGGAAAGAGAGGACATGGATGGAAGGAGAGAGAGAGAGAGGACATGGGTGGGAGGAAAGAGAGAGGACATGGATGGGAGGAAAGAGAGGACATGGATGGAAGGAGAGAGAGAGAGAGGACATGGGTGGGAGGAAAGAAAGGACATTGGTGGGAGGAGAGAGAGAGGACATGGGTGGGAGGAGAGAGAGAGGGCATGGATGGGAGGAGAGCGAGAGGACTTGGGTGGGAGGAGAGAGAGAGGACATGGGTGGGAGGAGAGAGAGTGGACATGGGTGGGAGGAGAGAGAGAGGACATGGATGGGAGGAGAGAGAGAGGACATGGGTGGGAGGAGAGAGAGTGGACATGGGTGGGAGGAGAGAGAGAGGACATGGGTGGGAGGAGAGAGAGAGGACATGGATGGGAGGAAAGAGAGAGCATGGATTGGAGGAAAGAGAGGACATGGATGGGAGGAGAGAGAGAGGACATGGGTGGGAGGAGAGAGAGAGAGGACATGGATGGGAGGAGAGAGAGAGGGCATGGATTGGAGGAAAGAGAGGACATGGATGGGAGGAGAGAGAGAGGACATGGGTGGGAGGAGAGAGAGAGAGGACATGGGTGGGAGGAGAGAGACAGGACATGTGTGGGAGGAGAGAGAGAGGACATGGGTGGGAGGAGAGAGAGAGGACATTGGTGGGAGGAGAGAGAGAGAGGACATGGATGGGAGGAGAGAGAGAGGACATGGATGGGAGGAAAGAGAGAGCATGGATGGGAAGAGAGAGAGAGAGGACATGGGTGGGAGGAGAGAGACAGGACATGTGTGGGAGGAGAGAGAGAGGACATGGGTGGGAGGAGAGAGAGAGGACATGGGTGGGAGGAGAGAGAGAGAGGACATGGGTGGGAGGAGAGAGAGAGGACATGGGGGGGAGGAGAGAGAGGACATGGGTGGGGGGAGAGAGAGAGAGGACATGGGTGGGAGGAGAGAGACAGGACATGTGTGGGAGGAGAGAGAGAGGACATGGGTGGGAGGAGAGAGAGAGGACATGGGTGGGAGGAGAGAGAGAGGACATGTGTGGGAGGAGAGAAAGGACATGTGTGGGAGGAGAGAGAGGGGACATGGGTGGGTGGAGAGAGAGAGGACATGGGTGGGAGGAGAGAGAGAGGACATGTGTGGGAGGAGAGAAAGGACATGTGTGGGAGGAGAGAGAGGGGACATGGGTGGGAGGAGAGAGAGAGGACATGGGTGGGAGGAGAGAGAGAGGACATGGGTGGGAGGAGAGAGAGAGGACATGGGTGGGAGGAGAGAGAGAGGACATGGGTGGGAGGAGTGAGAGAGGACATGGGTGGGAGGAGAGAGAGAGGACAAGGGTGGGATGAGAGAGAGAGGACATGGGTGGGAGGAGAGAGAGAGGACATGGGTGGGAGGAGAGAGAGAGGACATGGGTGGGAGGAGAGAGAGAGGACATGGGTGGGAGGAGAGAGAGAGCATGGATGGGAGGAGAGAGAGAGGACATGGGTGGGAGGAGAGCGAGAGAGAGGACATAGATGGGAGGAAAGAGAGGACATGGATGGGAGGAGAGAGAGGACATGGCTGGGAGGAAAGAGAGGACATAGATGGGAGGAGAGAGAGGACATGGCTGGGAGGAAAGAGAGGACATGGCTGGGAGGAAAGAGAGGACATGGATGGGAGGAGAGAGAGGACATGGCTGGGAGGAAAGAGAGGACATGGCTGGGAGGAAAGAGAGGACATGGATGGGAGGAGAGAGAGAGGACATGGATGGGAGGAGAGAAATACGACATGGGTGGGAGGAGAGAGAGAGGACATGGATGGGAGGAAAGAGAGGACATGGATGGAAGGAGAGAGAGAGAGAGGACATTGGTGGGAGGAAAGAAAGGACATTGGTGGGAGGAGAGAGAGAGGACATGGATGGGAGGAGAGAGAGAGGACTTGGGTGGGAGGAGAGAGAGAGGACATGGGTGGGAGGAGAGAGAGTGGACATGGATGGGAGGAAAGAGAGAGCATGGATGGGAGGAGAGAGAGAGGACATGGGTGGGAGGAGAGAGAGAGGACATGGGTGGGAGGAGAGAGAGAGGACATGGGTGGGAGGAGAGAGAGAGGACATGGATGGGAGGAGAGAGAGAGGACATAGATGGGAGGAAAGAGAGAGCATGGATGGGAAGAGAGAGACAGGACATGTGTGGGAGGAGAGAGAGAGGACATGGGTGGGAGGAGAGAGAGAGGACATGGGTGGGAGGAGAGAGAGAGAGGACATGGATGGGAGGAGAGAGAGAGGACATGGGTGGGAGGAGAGAGACAGGACATGTGTGGGAGGAGAGAGAGAGGACATGGGTGGGAGGAGAGAGAGAGGACATGGGTGGGAGGAGAGAGAGAGAGGACATGGATGGGAGGAGAGAGAGAGGACATGGATGGGAGGAAAGAGAGAGCATGGATGGGAAGAGAGAGAGAGAGAGGACATGGGTGGGAGGAGAGAGACAGGACATGTGTGGGAGGAGAGAGAGAGGACATGGGTGGGAGGAGAGAGAGAGGACATGGGTGGGAGGAGAGAGAGAGAGGACATGGGTGGGAGGAGAGAGAGAGGACATGGGTGGGAGGAGAGAGAGAGAGGACATGGATGGGAGGAAAGAGAGAGCATGGATTGGAGGAGAGAGAGAGGACATGGATGGGAGGAAAGAGAGGACATGGATGGGAGGAGAGAGAGAGGACATGGGTGGGAGGAGAGAGAGAGGACATGGGTGGGAGGAGAGAGAGAGGACATGGGTGGGAGGAGTGAGAGAGAGGACATGGGTGGGAGGAGAGAGAGAGGACATGGGTGGGAGGAGAGAGAGAGGACATGGGTGGGAGGAGTGAGAGAGAGGACATGGGTGGGAGGAGAGAGAGAGCATGGATGGGAGGAGAGAGAGAGAGGACATGGAAGAGAGGAGAGAGAGAGGACATGGGTGGGAGGAAAGAGAGGACATGGATGGGAGGAGAGAGAGAGGACATGGATGGGAGGAAAGAGAGGACATGGATGGGAGGAGAGAGAGAGGACATGGGTGGGAGGAGAGAGAGAGGACATGGGTGGGAGGAGAGAGAGAGGACATGGGTGGGAGGAGATAGAGAGGACATGTGTGGGGGGAGAGAGAGAGCATGGATGGGAGGAGAGAGAGAGGACATGGGTGGGAGGAGAGAGAGGACATGGATGGGAGGAGAGAGAGAGGACATGGGTGGGAGGAGAGAGAGAGAGGACATGGGTGGGAGGAGAGAGAGGACATGGGTGGGAGGAGTGAGAGAGAGGACATGGGTGGGAGGAGAGAGAGAGGACATGGGTCGGAGGAGTGAGAGAGAGGACATGGGTGGGAGGAGAGAGAGAGAGGACATGGGTGGGAGGAAAGAGAGAGCATGGATGGGAAGAGAGAGAGTGCACCGATGGGAGGAGAGAGAGAGGGCACGGATGGGAGGAGAGAGAGAGGGCATGGATGGGAGGAGAGAGAGAGGACATGGATGGGAGGAGAGTGAGGACATGGATGGGAGGAAAGAAAGGACATTGGTGGGAGGAGAGAGAGAGGACATGGATGGGAGGAGAGAGAGAGGACATGGATGGGAGGAGAGAGAGAGGACATGGATGGGAGGAGAGAGAGGGGGCATGGATGGGAGGAGAGAGAGAGGGCATGGATGGGAGGAGAGAGAGAGGGCATGGATGGGAGGGGAGAGAGAGGACATGGGTGGGAGGAGAGAGAGAGGGCATGGATGGGAGGAGAGAGAGAGGGCATGGATGGGAGGAGAGAGAGAGGGCATGGATGGGAGGAGAGAGAGAGGGCATGGATGGGAGGAGAGAGAGAGGGCATGGATGGGAGGAGAGAGAGAGGACATGGATGGGAGGGGAGAGAGAGGACATGGGTGGGAGGAGAGAGAGAGGGCATGGATGGGAGGAGAGAGATGGGGCATGGATGGGAGGAGACAGAGAGGGCATGGATGGGAGGAGAGAGAGAGGGCATGGATGGGAGGAGAGAGAGAGGACATGGATGGGAGGGGAGAGAGAGGACATGGATGGGAGGGGAGAGAGGACATGGATGGGAGGAGAGAGAGAGGACATGGATGGGAGGAGAGAGAGGACTTGGATGGGAGGAAAGAGAGGACATGGATGGGAGGAAAGAGAGGACATGGATGGGAGGAGAGAGAGGACATGGATGGGAGGAGAGAGAGAGGACATGGATGGGAGGAGAGAGAGGACATGGATGGGAGGAGAGAGAGGACATGGATGGGAGGAAAGAGAGGACATGGATGGGAGGAGAGAGAGAGGACATGGATGGGAGGAGAGAGAGGACATGGGTGGGAGGAGAGAGAGGACATGGATGGGAGGAAAGAGAGGACATGGATGGGAGGAAAGAGAGGACATGGATGGGAGGAGAGAGAGAGGCCATGGATGGGAGGAGAAAGAGGATATGGATGGGAGGAGAGAGAGGACATGGATGGGAGGAAAGAGAGGACATGGATGGGAGGAAAGAGAGGACATGGATGGGAGGAGAGAGAGGACATGGATGGGAGGAGAGAGAGAGGACATGGATGGGAGGAGAGAGAGAGGACATGGATGGGAGGAAAGAGAGGACATGGATGGGAGGAAAGAGAGGACATGGATGGGAGGAAAGAGAGGATATGGATGGGAGGAGAGAGAGAGGACATGGATGGGAGGAGAGAGAGGACATGGATGGGAGGAGAGAGAGAGGACATGGATGGGAGGAGAGAGAGGACATGGATGGGAGGAGAGAGAGGACATGGATGGGAGGAGAGAGAGAGGAAATGGATGGGAGGAAAGAGAGGACATGGATGGGAGGAGAGAGAGGACATGGATGGGAGGAGAGGAGAGAGAGAGGACATGGATGGGAGGAGAGAGAGAGGACATGGATGGGAGGAGAGAGAGAGGACATGGATGGGAGGAAAGAGAGGACATGGATGGGAGGAGAGAGAGAGGACATGGGTGGGAGGAAAGAGAGGACATGGATGGGAGGAGAGAGAGAGGACATGGATGGGAGGAAAGAGAGGACATGGATGGGAGGAGAGAGAGAGGACATGGATGAGAGGAAAGAGAGGACATGGATGGGAGGAGAGAGAGAGGACATGGATGGGAGGAGAGAGAGAGGACATGGATGGGAGGAGAGAGAGGACATGGATGGGAGGAGAGAGAGAGGACATGGATGGGAGGAAAGAGAGGACATGGATGGGAGGAGAGAGAGAGGACATGGATGGGAGGAGAGAGAGAGGACATGGATGGGAGGAGAGAGAGAGGACATGGATGGGAGGAGAGAGAGGACATGGATGGGAGGAGAGAGAGAGGAAATGGATGGGAGGAAAGAGAGGACATGGATGGGAGGAGAGAGAGGACATGGATGGGAGGAGAGGAGAGAGAGAGGACATGGATGGGAGGAGAGAGAGAGGACATGGATGGGAGGAGAGAGAGAGGACATGGATGGGAGGAAAGAGAGGACATGGATGGGAGGAGAGAGAGAGGACATGGGTGGGAGGAAAGAGAGGACATGGATGGGAGGAGAGAGAGAGGACATGGATGGGAGGAAAGAGAGGACATGGATGGGAGGAGAGAGAGAGGACATGGATGAGAGGAAAGAGAGGACATGGATGGGAGGAGAGAGAGAGGACATGGATGGGAGGAGAGAGAGAGGACATGGATGGGAGGAGAGAGAGGACATGGATGGGAGGAGAGAGAGAGGACATGGATGGGAGGAAAGAGAGAGGACATGGATGGGAGGAGAGAGAGAGGGCATGGATGGGAGGAGAGAGAGAGGACATGGATGGGAGGAGAGAGAGAGGACATGGATGGGAAGAGAGAGAGGACATGGATGGGAGGAAAGAGAGGACATGGATGGGAGGAGAGAGAGAGGACATGGATGGGAGGAGAGAGAGAGGACATGGATGGGAGGAGAGAGAGAGGACATGGATGGGAGGAAAGAGAGGACATGGATGGGAGGAGAGAGAGAGGACATGGATGGGAGGAGAGAGAGAGATGACATGGATGGGAGGAGAGAGAGAGGACATGAATGGGAGGAAAAAGAGAGAGGACATGGATGGGAGGGGAGAGAGAGAGGACATGGATGGGAGGAGAGAGAGAGGACATGGATGGGAGGAGAGAGAGAGGACATGGATGGGAGGAGAGAGAGAGGACATGGATGGGAGGAGAGAGAGGACATGGATGGGAGGAAAGAGAGGACATGGATGGGAGCAGAGAAAGAGGACATGGATGGGAGGAGAGAGAGAGGACATGGATGGGAGGAGAGAGAGAGGACATGGGTGGGAGGAGAGAGAGAGGACATGGATGGGAGGAGAGAGAGAGGACATGGATGGGAGGAGAGAGAGAGGACATGGGTGGGAGGAGAGAGAGAGGACATGGATGGGAGGAGAGAGAGAGGACATGGATGGGAGGAAAAAGAGAGAGGACATGGATGGGAGGGGAGAGAGAGAGGACATGGATGGGAGGAGAGAGAGAGGACATGGATGGGAGGAGAGAGAGAGGACATGGATGGGAGGAGAGAGAGAGAGGACATGGATGGGAGGAGAGAGAGGGCATGGATGGGAGGAAAGAGAGGACATGGATGGGAGCTAGAGAAGAGAGGACATGGATGGGAGGAGAGAGAGGGACATGGATGGGAGGAGAGAGAGAGGACATGGATGGGAGGAAGAGAGAGGACATGGATGGGAGGAGAGGGAGAAGAGAGGACATGGATGGGAGGAGAGAGAGAGGACATGGATGGGAGGAGAGAGAGAGGGCATGGATGGGAGGAGAGAGAGGACATGGATGGGAGGAGAGAGAGAGGACATGGATGGGAGGAAAGAGAGGACATGGATGGGAGTAGAGAGAGAGGGCATGGATGGGAGGAGAGAGAGAGGACATGGATGGGAGGAGAGAGAGAGGGCAAGAATGGGAGGAGAGAGAGAGTCCACGGATGTGAGAAGAGAGATAGGGCATGGATGGGAGGAGAGAGAGAGGACATAGGTGGGAGGAGAGAGAGAGGACATGGATGGGAGGGGAGAGAGAGAGGACATGGATGGGAGGGGAGAGAGAGGACATGGGTGGGAGGAGAGAGAGAGGACATGGATGGGAGGTGGGAGGAAAGAGAGGACATGGATGGGAGGAGAGAGAGAGGGCATGGATGGGAGGAAAGAGAGAGGGCATGGATGGGAGGAGAGAGAGAGGGCATGGATGGGAGGAGAGAGAGAGGACATGGATGGGAGGAGAGAGAGAGGACATGGATGGGAGGAGAGAGAGAGGACATGGATGGGAGGAGAGAGAGGACATGGATGGGAGGAGAGAGAGATGACATGGATGGGAGGAGAGAGAGAGGACATGGATGGGAGGAGAGAGAGGACATGGATGGGAGGAGAGAGAGAGGACGTGGATGGGAGGAAAGAGAGGACTTGGATGGGAGTAGAGAAAGAGGGCATGGATGGGAGGAGAGAGAGGACATGGATGGGAGGAGAGAGAGAGGACATGGATGGGAGGAAAGAGAGGACATGGATGGGAGGAGAGAGAGAGGACATGGATGGGAGGAGAGAGAGAGGACATGGATGGGAGGAGAGAGAGAGGGCATGGATGGGAGGAGAGAGAGAGGGCATGGATTGGAGGAGAGAGAGAGGACGGATGGGAGGAAAGAGAGGACATGGATGGGAGGAGAGAGAGAGGGCATGGATGGGAGGAAAGAGAGAGGGCATGGATGGGAGGAGAGAAAGAGGGCATGGATTGGAGGAGAGAGAGAGGACGGATGGGAGGAAAGAGAGGACATGGATGGGAGGAGAGAGAGAGGGCATGGATGGGAGCAGAGAGAGGACATGGATGGGAGGAGAGAGAGAGGACATGGATGGGAGGAGAGAGAGAGGACATGGATGGGAGGAGAGAGAGAGGACATGGATGGGAGGAGAGAGAGAGGACGTGGATGGGAGGAGATGATGAGAGGAGCATGGATGGGAGGAGAGAGGACATGGATGGGAGGAGAGAGAGAGGACATGGATGGGAGGAAAGAGAGGACATGGATGGGAGAGAGAGAGAGGACATGGATGGGAGGAAGAGAGGACATGGATGGGAGGAGAGAGAGAGGGCATGGATGGGAGGAGAGAGAGAGGACATGGATGGGAGGAGAGAGAGAGGACGGATGGGAGGAAAGAGAGGACATGGATGGGAGGAGAGAGAGAGGGCATGGATGGGAGGAGAGAGAGAGGGCATGGATGGGAGGAGAGAAAGAGGACATGGATTGGAGGAGAGAGAGAGGACGGATGGGAGGAAAGAGAGGACATGGATGGGAGGAGAGAGAGAGGGCATGGATGGGAGCAGAGAGAGGACATGGATGGGAGGAGAGAGAGGACATGGATGGGAGGAGAGAGAGAGGACATGGATGGGAGGAGAGAGAGAGGACATGGATGGGAGGAGAGAGAGATGACATGGATGGGAGGAGAGAGAGAGAGGACATGGATGGGAGGAGAGAGAGAGGACATGGGTGGGAGGAGAGAGAGAGGACATGGATGGGAAGAGAGAGAGAGGACATGGATGGGAGGAGAGAGAGATGACATGGATGGGAGGAGAGAGAGAGGACATGGATGGGAGGAGAGAGAGGACATGGATGGGAGGAGAGAGAGAGGACGTGGATGGGAGGAAAGAGAGGACTTGGATGGGAGTAGAGAAAGAGGGCATGGATGGGAGGAGAGAGAGGACATGGATGGGAGGAGAGAGAGAGGACATGGATGGGAGGAAAGAGAGGACATGGATGGGAGGAGAGAGAGAGGACATGGATGGGAGGAGAGAGAGAGGACATGGATGGGAGGAGAGAGAGAGGGCATGGATGGGAGGAGAGAGAGAGGGCATGGATTGGAGGAGAGAGAGAGGACGGATGGGAGGAAAGAGAGGACATGGATGGGAGGAGAGAGAGAGGGCATGGATGGGAGGAAAGAGAGAGGGCATGGATGGGAGGAGAGAGAGAGGGCATGGATTGGAGGAGAGAGAGAGGACGGATGGGAGGAAAGAGAGGACATGGATGGGAGGAGAGAGAGAGGGCATGGATGGGAGCAGAGAGAGGACATGGATGGGAGGAGAGAGAGGACATGGATGATGGATGGGAGGAGAGAGAGAGGACATGGATGGGAGGAGAGAGAGAGGACATGGATGGGAGGAGAGAGAGAGGACATGGATGGGAGTAGAGAGAGAGGACATGGATGGGAGGAAAGAGAGGACATGGATGGGAGGAGAGAGAGAGGCTGCTGAGACCAGTGCTAGAACAGGAACATGCCCTGCTAATTGAGAGTGGCAATCATATTTTTCATGTTTAGAGATTAGATGATCAGAGATTAACCTAAAATTAGCCTACAAGAGCAATACACAATTGAACCCCAGTCGGTCTGATAAGGATCAACATGCCATCCATGTCGTACCATTAACAGGATCATCAAGACTAGAGCAGGCAGGCGTCTCCGATCCGATACCATCTCCTGCTTTCCTGGCTGAGATCCAAGCTTGGGTTTAAAGATGAGCTGCCCCCCTCTAAACAGGGGGGTGGATGGTGGGGGGTATACAAGGCAGGGCACCTACTGTACTGCATTTGGTGATGCCTGATTTGTATTGTGTATGTGTTGCATAGATAACAGGGTTGAGGGGTGGGAGAAGGAGCCCCAGCCCTGTTCATCATTTCAGAGGTGTAGCAGCCAGGGTTTATCCTAATTTACTCACTTCAATTAAGCTGCTAGCCAGCTAAATCTCCATAGGGTTCCCTGCTAAGAAAGAGAAGGGCTATGTCCCAAATGGCACCCTATTCCCTATTTAGTGCACTACTTTTGACCAGAGCCCTATGGTAGTGTACTACATAGGAAATAGGCTGTCATTTGGAATGCAACCAGGTTCTTAGGTGGGATATTGACCTGCATTAGTGCACAGGAGTCTGACAGAACTGACTGGGTGGACAGGCAGATCAACTGTTTTATTTATGCAGGCAACAATGAGTTACCCAGAAGAGGTCATATCATCATGTTGACCCATTCTGTCCCCTTTTTAATTTGTAATTTATTTAACCTTTATTTAAACTAGGCAAGTCAGTTAAGAACAAATTTTTATTTACAATGACGGCCTAGGTACAGTGGGTTAACTGCCTTGTTCAGGGGCAGAACGACAGATCTTTACCTTGTCAGCTCGGGGATTCGATCTAGCAACCTTTCGGTTACTGGCCCAACGCTACCTGCCGCCCCATACTTGGCTGCCTTTTGACAATAAAAACAATCTCACTCTTTTCTGCATCTGGTGCATTAACAGTAGAGGAAGAGGTGTAATAGAGGTACTGTGTGTGTGTGTTCACCTGTAGCTGGTCCCATTTGTGTGTCATGGCATTGATTCGCTCGTGGAAGTCCGGGGGCAGCTGTGCTCCGCTCCTCTGCAGGCTCTCGGCCCAGCCCAGGAGGTGGGTCTTCTTAGGGAGCCACATCCTCATCTCCACACTGTTCCCCTGGGGACAGACACATGGAAGAGACATGGAAGAGACATGGCTGAGACATGGCTGAGACATTGTCTGCACACTACATACAGCACATACTGTAGAGCAGAGTTGCTCAAGATCCACAGCACTGACTATGTCATCCATTACACTGGTGAACACAGCACTGACTATGTCATCCATTACACTGGTGAACACAGCACTGACTATGTCATCTATTACACTGGTGAACACAGCACTGACTATGTCATCCATTACACTGGTGAACACAGCACTGACTATGTCATCTATTACACTGGTGAACACAGCACTGACTATGTCATCCATTACACTGGTGAACACAGCACTGACTATGTCATCCATTACACTGGTGAACACAGCACTGACTATGTCATCCATTACACTGGTGAACACAGCACTGACTATGTCATCCATTACACTGGTGAACACAGCACTGACTATGTCATCCATTACACTGGTGAACACAGCACTGACTATGTCATCCATTACACTGGTGAACACAGCACTGACTATGTCATCCATTACACTGGTGAACACAGCACTGACTATGTCATCCATTACACTGGTGAACACAGCACTGACTATGTCATCCATTACACTGGTGAACACAGCACTGACTATGTCATCCATTACACTGGTGAACACAGCACTGACTATGTCATCCATTACACTGGTGAACACAGCACTGACTATGTCATCCATTACACTGGTGAACACAGCACTGACTATGTCATCCATTACACTGGTGAACACAGCACTGACTATGTCATCCATTACACTGGTGAACACAGCACTGACTATGTCATCCATTACACTGGTGAACACAGCACTGACTATGTCATCCATTACACTGGTGAACACAGCACTGACTATGTCATCCATTACACTGGTGAACACAGCACTGACTATGTCATCCATTACACTGGTGAACACAGCACTGACTATGTCATCCATTACACTGGTGAACACAGCACTGACTATGTCATCCATTACACTGGTGAACACAGCACTGACTATGTCATCCATTACACTGGTGAACACAGCACTGACTATGTCATCCATTACACTGGTGAACACAGCACTGACTATGTCATCCATTACACTGGTGAACACAGCACTGACTATGTCATCCATTACACTGGTGAACACCAGCACTGACTATGTCATCCATTACACTGGTGAACACAGCACTGACTATGTCATCCATTACACTGGTGAACACAGCACTGACTATGTCATCCATTACACTGGTGAACACAGCACTGACTATGTCATCCATTACACTGGTGAACACAGCACTGACTATGTCATCCATTACACTGGTGAACACAGCACTGACTATGTCATCCATTACACTGGTGAACACAGCACTGACTATGTCATCCATTACACTGGTGAACACAGCACTGACTATGTCATCCATTACACTGGTGAACACAGCACTGACTATGTCATCCATTACACTGGTGAACACAGCACTGACTATGTCATCCATTACACTGGTGAACACAGCACTGACTATGTCATCCATTACACTGGTGAACACAGCACTGACTATGTCATCCATTACACTGGTGAACACAGCACTGACTATGTCATCCATTACACTGGTGAACACAGCACTGACTATGTCATCCATTACACTGGTGAACACAGCACTGACTATGTCATCCATTACACTGGTGAACACAGCACTGACTATGTCATCCATTACACTGGTGAACACAGCACTGACTATGTCATCCATTACACTGGTGAACACAGCACTGACTATGTCATCCATTACACTGGTGAACACAGCACTGACTATGTCATCCATTACACTGGTGAACACAGCACTGACTATGTCATCCATTACACTGGTGAACACCGCACTGACTATGTCATCCATTACACTGGTGAACACAGCACTGACTATGTCATCCATTACACTGGTGAACACAGCACTGACTATGTCATCCATTACACTGGTGAACACAGCACTGACTATGTCATCCATTACACTGGTGAACACAGCACCGACTATGTCATCCATTACACTGGTGAACACAGCACCGACTATGTCATCCATTACACTGGTGAACACTGCACTGACTATGTCATCCATTACACTGGTGAACACAGCACTGAGTATGTCATCCATTACACTGGTGAACACAGCACTGAGTATGTCATCCATTACACTGGTGAACACAGCACTGACTATGTCATCCATTACACTGGTGAACACAGCACTGACTATGTCATCCATTACACTGGTGAACACAGCACTGACTATGTCATCCATTACACTGGTGAACACAGCACTGACTATGTCATCCATTACACTGGTGAACACAGCACTGACTATGTCATCCATTACACTGGTGAACACAGCACTGACTATGTCATCCATTACACTGGTGAACACAGCACTGACTATGTCATCCATTACACTGGTGAACACAGCACTGACTATGTCTTCCATTACACTGGTGAACACAGCACTGACTATGTCATCCATTACACTGGTGAACACAGCACTGACTATGTCATCCATTACACTGGTGAACACAGCACTGACTATGTCATCCATTACACTGGTGAACACAGCACTGACTATGTCATCCATTACACTGGTGAACACAGCACTGACTATGTCATCCATTACACTGGTGAACACTGCAGCCCCCCTGCTGCACATAAAGGCAAACAAACATTTATAATTATACAAGCGCTGATATTTTGTGCCATAAACTGAGCATGTGTGTGTTTAACTCTGCGTCTGTAAGCAGGTCTCCATCCAGCCTTCTAGAGTCCGAAGTTTACCTACACTTAGGTTGGAGTCATTAAAACTTGTTTTTCAACTACTCCACAAATGTATTGTTAACAAACTATAGTTTTGGCAAGTCGGTTAGGACATCATTTTTCCAACAATTGTTTACAGACAGATTATTTAACTTATAATTCACTGTATCACAATTCCAGTGGGTCAGAAGTTTACATACACTAAGTTGACTGTGCATTTAAACAGCTTGGAAAATTCCAGAAAATGATATCATGGCTTTAGAAGCTTCTGATAGGCTAATTGACATCATTTGAGTCAATTGGAGGTGTACCTGTGGATGTATTTCAAGGCCTACCTTCAAACTCAGTGCCTCTTTGCTTGACATCATGGGAAAATCAAAAGAAATGTATATTATATTGTAAAATATATATTGTAGACCTCCACAAGTCTGGTTCAACCTTGGGAGCAATTTCCAAATGCCTGAAGGTACCACGTTCATCTGTACAAACAATAGTACGCAAGTATAAACACCATGGGACCACGCAGCCATCATATCGCTCAGGAAGGAGACGTGTTCTGTCTCCTAGAGATGAACGTACTTTGGTGCGAAAAGTGCAAATCAATCCCAGAACAACAGCAAATGAACCCTGTGAAGATGCTGGAGGAAACAGGTACAAAAGCATCTATATCCACAGTAAAACGAGTCCTATATCGACATAACCTGAAAGGCCGCTCAGCAAGGAAGAAGCCACTGCTCGAAAACCGCCATAAAAAAAACAGACTGCGGTTTGCAACTGCACATGGGGACAAAGATAATACTTTTTGGAGAAATGTCCTCTGGTCTGATGAAACAAAAATAGAACTGTTTGGCCATAATGACCATCGTTATGTTTGGAGGAAAAAGGGGGAGGCTTGCAAGCCAAAGAACACCATCCCAACCGTGAAGCACGGGGGTGGCAGCATCATGTTGTGGGGGTGCTTTGCTGCAGGAGGGACTGGTGCACTTCACAAAATAGATGGCATCATGAGGCAGGAAAATTATGTGGATATATTGAAGCAACAGCTCAATAATCTCACTCTTTCGTCCATAATAATCTCATCATGTAGGCCATACCTGCACTGTATCTGCGATCGAGCTGTTGGCTGGAGCACACTGCCGAGACCAGACAGGACACATTTGCTATATAATGCAACATTTCCAGTGTCAAAACCATCAGAAGTGTTGAAAATGTGATGGAAAACCATTTAACTTGTATTTTTTACTCAGTACATGGGAATTTAACTGCGAAATGTATGTGCACTAAGTCATCACAAACAGCCTTTTAGACGCAACAAGTACATTTGATGAAAACATCTCTGGTGGGAAAATTAGCATTTTGTTTTTATGCAGATTTTTTTATATTTGCATGAAAATCTGTCCCCAATTGGATGGAAACCTACATTGTGTTTGTGTATATACACTAACAAGGAACTTCTTCAGAGAAGGACATCAGTAATACATTCTTTCAACAGGAATGTAATTGGACAGAACTCAGATTCTGTCCAATGTCAGATTGGACAGATAAACTATACATATTATAGAATGGAATATGTTTAAAAACTGACATTTTCAGTTAAATTGCTGAGGAAAAGCTTACTGTAACAGTATGAAAATTTACGCTCTTCAATCTCACATCTTTTTGGTTAATTTCTCTCTCTTCCCTCCCGTTTCATTTTCTGCATCAATAGCTACTTGATTCTAGTTTTTGGTTGTCATTTATCATTACAGCCCAGCCACATTTTAATATTTAAATGAGCTACTGTTTTTTCCGTTTTCTAACTGTCATCTGTCCAGGAACCATTTTTCATTGTTGTTTTTTTATTGGAGACTGTATCACACTTCCTCTAAAGCTATCCATCCCTTTCTGATGTTTAATAGTGCCACCTGTAAAAGTAAATGTGTTACCTTCTAACTATCAGGAAATAATCCAATTTATTTGCTGACAGCAAATATTGATTTCAGGAGTCTTCTTGTGTTTAGAAATGGCACACCATTGATGGAAAGTCAAAACATTGCAGGAGAATAAAGTAGATAAGTTATTAAAATGCATGAGATCCAGAACTGGGAGATTAATGCTGAGAAGGATCTTTGATCAAATACACTGAATGCACTGGTGAGTTACAGCCCCCAGTCTGGTGTCAACGCTAGAATAGCCAAGGATCTGCATACCTTAAATAAAGTTGTGAAATAGCGTTGGTAGGATCACAGGACAAAGTAATATAGTACACCTGTGCACAACATTCGAGAGCACAGCTTTAAGACTTGATGCTTGTTAAGACAAGAGTTTTAGGAAAAATATGTTAGATTTACAGGTGTATAGTGTCAGTGGGGGGTGGGGGCAATGGAATATAACTGTGTGCGCACCAAAAAAAGAGAGTCACGTGGTAAAAAGATGAGCAAAAATCATCAAGGAATCATAACTTTAATTCATTCCACATATTAATGAGTAAGTACAAAAGACTGGAAATGTCAGAAGAAATGCAGTCATACATGAAAACATTTAATGCATTTTTGTAGATTCATCTTATCTATTAAAGTAAAGTTTCTTTTCTTTTCAGAGTTTGTAATGTGTTGAGACAACAGAAGTACGACTCCATGAAGTGAGTTGGATGCCTCCGTATTTAAATGAATTTATACACAGTTATATAGTTAACACATTGCCAGCCACCATGAACCAGGCACTATGAAAACTCACAGTTAACATCTTAACATAATCCAAATTCCTTACAGGTCAAACATGACCACATATTAATCATAAAGATGACATTAAATGAGAATATTCACACATTCCAGTGCTTGTAAATACTAAGCTTGCAAATCTCAATGCTTGTAAAGCCTAGCAATGGAATGGGCCACCTCTAACTGGTAAAATAGCATGTTGTGGTGGTAGAGATTCCTCTATGGGGAATATGGTCTCTTTTACCAACAAAGTCTAAAGACAACAAAGCCAACAAAGATGATAATTACTTCATCAATTTTGGGGCGGGGGGGCGTTCATTGACGTCGTGCCAAGCCAACATCCTCACTATCTACAATTTGCTGTTGACAGAGTCAAAGGAGAGGAAGACGAGCTGGAGAGGAGAGGAGGAGAGAGAAACCCTCCATTGATGAGAGAGAGAGAGAGCCCCTGCAGCTGATGAGAGAGGGGCTCTGTCTCCCTGATAGATGGACAAGCTCCAGCCATGAAAGAACAGGAAGAAATATTCAGTGTGTTCTTTAAGAGGAAAAGAAAACATCAAACCCTTGATTCAGAGATAATTCTAGACTGTTTTTGAAAAATGGAAGCACTAAGTTGTTGAGTGGGGTTTTGTGTGTGTGTGTGTGTGTGCGTGCGTGCGTGCGTGCGTGACTGAGTGAGTGAGTGTGTGTGTAATGAAAATCACCCCGGTTGAAAAAATTCTGCTCAAATGGGTCTGGAACAAAAGGCCTTGAAACACTGTTAATTGTCACCATGGTGACCAGAAGAATAAGCCATTTTACAACTGGTATAGAAGGCTCACATTGAGCTCACAGTGAGTCAAGAGTTTCTTTTTCCCTGCTTCTTAGTGTTAAAGAACAAGGTGCCCAGTCACTCTGGGGTCAGCTACAGACCCAGGAGAATTTCCACCGGCTGTTCCAGATTTCATCTAGCGTGGAATCTTTCTGTGTTTAATGAAAGACACACAGAAGACGAAAAAAAACTTTAAAAGAAGCAAACAAATTGGATAAACAATGTGATCATTCAGGGAACCATGAATTCAGAGAAAAGGTTGAGTCAAGAGAAGTGTAGGATGCTATTGGCCCATACAATGTGAATTCTGACCTGTGGCCCAAGGAACCATGGGAATTCTGTCACTGGCATAACTGCAGACAGTAGTGATAACACTAGGTGGACAGCAAGACGGAATCCTCCTCTCTACGTCCCTCTCTCCATCATTCTGTCCAATAAGGATGCATTACACAGATTTCCAAAGTGCTAATGAGAAACTCAAGAGGATCAATAGACAAAGAAGCACCCAGTCAGCCCAGAGATTGGTAAAGAAAAAAGGAACAGCAGGGTCTTTGATATATTTGATATACTTGCTGCTGGACATCTAAACTCCTTACAATAGCTTCTCGTTTGAAATTATGTGATCAGGGTCAAAATATTTTTTTATTCTCTTTTTAACAACCACTCTCAGTTGGACTTTTGTTGAATAATCTCTCTCTCTCTCTCTCTCTCTCTCTCTCTCTCTCTCTCTCTCTCTCTCTCTCTCCCTCTCTCTCTCTCTCTCCCCATAGGCAGCCCATGGCTAATGCCATTCAGTGGCAAACAAAGACAGTCTTTATCCCAGCCCTGGGTCCTAAGCTCAGCTGCATGCAGTTTGAAGGAATCTGATACAGAGGAGAGTGAGAGGAAAGAGAGTGAGAGAGAGAGATAGATAGATAGAAGGAAAGAGCGAGAGAGAGAGTGAGAACGAGGGAGGGAGAGAGAGAGATACAGAGAGAAAGACAGAGAGAGAGAGAGGAGAGAGAGGGTTCAAACCCCAAGCCCACACTGCTCCACTCCTCTCCAAGCCTGGTTGGTATTTGTCTTTACCAGACAAACACAAGAAACAATGTAATCAGCCAAGACAACCATTTTTTTTGTGAGGGAGAAAACCCCCAAACTATGGATCGTTTTGCCCGGCTGGGCCTCAGTGAGAAGACCAAGAAGGAGTGCTTGGCTGGGTGGTAGGCATCGCTAAGCAGCACAGTTTGTTTAATCACAAATGTATATCCTACAGGAAAGCATAAACCAGGCAGCTGAACACACTGGGAGGGTTGGCTGCCACCTGTCTAGCTGAATAAAACAGTAGACATACTGTAATAACTTTGCTCCACAATGTGCCATGTACATGAATATCACACGGACCTGAGCAGTATACATGGTACCTTTCAAGTAGATGGGAAACATTTTATATCTGCAGTGTCATTTGAAATTGGCAGAACTGTCCGAGTAAATTACATTTGAAGATTTTGAATAGGTTTCTTTCTTCTAGCTTATTCCATTTGAATTACCTGGGAAATCATATTACATAGCCATGCATTGTTAAATGGTCCTACGTTGCATTATCCATGATATAAATGAAATGACAAATATTTGATCTACTAATAGAAGATCATAAAACTACACTATATATACAAAAGTATGTGGACACCCCTTCAAATGAGTGGATTCGGCTATTTCAGCCACACCCGTTAATGACAGGTGTATAAAATCAAGCACACAGCCATGCAATCGCCATAGACAAATATTTGCAGTAGAATGGCCTTAATGAAGATCTCAGTGACTTTCAATGTGGCAACGTCATAGGATGCCACCTTTCCAACAAGTCAGTTTGTCAAATTTATGCCCTGCTAGAGCTGCCCCAGTCAACTGTAAGTGCTGTTATTGTTAAGTGGAAATGTCTAGGAGCAACAACGGCTCAGCCGCGAAGTGGTAAGCCACACAACCTCACAGAACGGGACTGCAGAGTGCTGAAGCGCGTAACAATCGTCTGTCCTCGGTTGCAACACTCACTACCGAGTTCCAAACTGTCTTTGGAAGCAACGTCAGCACAATAATTGTTTGTCAGGAGCTTGGGGAAGGCCCTTTCCTGTTTCAGTATGACAATGCCCCTGTGCACAAAGTGAGGTCCATACATAAATGGTTTGTCGTGATTGGTGTGGAGCAACCTGACTTGCCTGCACAGAGCCCTGACCTCAACCCCATCGAACACCTTTGGGATGAATTGGAACACTGTCTGAGAGCCAGGCCTAATCACCCAACATCAGTGATTGACCTCACAGTCACTCTTGTGGCTGAATGGAAGCAAGTCCCTGCAGCAATATTCCAACATCAAGTGGAAAGCCTTCCCAGAAGAGTGGAGGCTGTTATAGCAGCAAAGGGGGGACCAACTCCATATTAATGCCCATGATTTTGGAAGGAGATTTTCGACGAGCAGGTGTCCACATACACTACATGACCAAAAGTATATATTTTTTAGTATTCCTCATTAATAATTGAATTCTAATTAAATCACCAGCGGTTTGTGCTGCGAAAGAGCAGCATTTTATATCCATGTGGAAGGTTTTCCCACAGCCCTTCTCCTCTCCCAGACCCTCTCCTCTCCCAGACCCTCTCCTCTCCCAGACCCTCTCCTCTTTCAGACCCTATCCTCTTCCAGACCCTATCCTCTTCCAGACCCTCTCCTCTCCCAGACCCTCTCCCAGACCCTCTCCTCTCCCAGACCCTCTCCTCTCCCAGACCCTCTCCTCTCTGACCATTGGGGCTGTCTTATTGTGACTGATGAGCAGGAACGATGGAGATGAATTTGGACCCTATAGATGGATGGATGAATGGATGGATGGATGGATTGAATTGAGTTCCTCAACAGTCCTCTTTCTTTTTTCCTCCCTGAAAAAGACTAGCCTCGTAAACAGGCCGAGGAGCTCCCTCTCTCTGATAAAGGGCAGCACCCAGTGGCTCCTTCGTCACTGTAATACAAGAAAAAGTTTACTTTGAAGATGAGGACGACGGAGAGAGAGAGAGAGAGAGAGAGAGAGAGCGAGGGAGGGAGGGAGGGAGGGAGGGAGGGAGGGAGGGAGGGAGGG
This sequence comes from Salvelinus alpinus, assembly GCF_045679555.1. NCBI lineage: Eukaryota > Metazoa > Chordata > Actinopteri > Salmoniformes > Salmonidae > Salvelinus > Salvelinus alpinus. Next base: position 19,323,066 of record NC_092119.1, read on the forward strand.
AGGGAGGGAGGGAGAGGACGGATAAAAATCCCTCCCTCCTTTTTCTCTCTCTCTTAATGTCTCAGTCCAAACAAAACATTTCTTAGCAGACAATTAATTGTTCATTTTAAAGATCCTTGGAGCGGCTAGGAGCACGGCTGACTGAAAATAGTTGAATTCCTCCTCCTAGCCCTGTCCGTCCACAGTGAAGGAGAGAAAGAGCAAGATAGAAAGAGAGAGAGAGAGAGTGGGGGGGATTGAACTGAATGAAAAAAAGCCTTTGGAAAATAGCTGCAATCAGGCGTGGCCGCTCCTCTCTCTTCTCTCACTCTCTCTCTCCCTCGACTCTCTCTGGCCGCGGGGGGGGGGGGGGTGGGGGGGACGACGACGACGACGACAACATCCGTGGACATCTATAATGGGATTGAGCCTAGAGGTATTTGACAAGCCGAGCTCTAGGGTCAAAGTGCTTTATAATGAGAAGCTGAATGTGTCTTATAAAAGTCAGGTGGCAGAAAATGAAGAAACTGACAAAGATGCAAACAGATCACTATGAATTGTAACAGCACGCAGTAATCAAAAGATAAGCCCTTTACATGACCATTTTGGTAACGTCTGCTCCAGTGGAGGCTGCTGAGGTGAGAACAGCTCATAATAATGGCCGGAACAGAGCAAATGGAATGGCATCAAACACCTGGAAACCATGTGTTTGGTACCATTCCACTGATTCCACTCCAGTCATTACCACAAGCCCGTCCTACCCAATGAAGGTGCCACCAACCTCCTGTGGTCTACTCACTTCTCATATAGTTACTGATGCATCTAGACTCCTAGGAAGAAACATGCTTCAGCTAACGGAGAAATAGGTCTAGAACTCCATCCATGCATGGAAACCCCTGAACAGTTAGAAAACATCTTTACATTGCGGGTACTTGACCCTGGTTGTGTTATATTCAATATTTCTCCTCAATCTGAGTGAGTGTCTTTGAATTGCTGCCAGAGCTGCTTCTACACATTTCGTCAAACAGCAGGTGAGACGGGGCGTCCCTGAGGAGCTCCACAACACTGCAGCACTGCCTCAGAGCTGGGGGATCTACTTCACAGAGCAGAGAACACACCTTCAAACTGAAACTCTCTCACTCACTCTCTCACAGTCCCAATCCACCTAGAGTATTACCTTTTCCAAGCCTGATGCTTTTATGTGGGAACTTAAAGTCATTTAACATTTCAATCAGTATTTTTTAGAAGGGTATTTTTTTATTTAAAAAAATTATAATTTAGAAATAAAGAAAAACACATTTAGACAATGACATTGTAAATTAGGATCGGCGCATAGCTCTGTGTCATTTCTGTGTTCTGAGGCATGGAAATGTATTAATTAAGGATCTTTTTCTTCTTCGTTCTCTGGCTTGGTATTAATTTCTCTGTGTGTGTGTGTCTGACTGTCAGGTTGGCTGGAGCTTACCTAAATAGATGACAGAGGCTGCATCCCAAATGGCTCCCTATCCCTATATAGTGCACGACATTTGACCAAAGCCCTGGTCAAAAGTAGTGTACTACATAGAGAATCAAGTGCCATCTGATTAGGATGTCATTCCTAATGACTTGGCGGCTAACAAAGACTACAGTAAATGTGTTGATATTTAAATCTACAGGAAAAAGTCACCTTGTCGCTATCTGTTTCTAAGCTACATGGTTAGTTTGTACATGTTGTTTGTGACTGCGTTGCATTGGGGAGGGGCTCCATCTACGAATAGAGAGAGAGAGAGAGTATGGAAACTACAGTGTGGCGCACATAGCAGGATGGGTATTTGACTGTCTGTGGCTGGCTGGCTGCGGACTCGGAGGCCCTGGACGTTTTGGCCAGCGTTGAAAGGAGAAAAAGACAACCATGTTGTTTGCCTTGCCATTCAGAGGAGCAAACAGTTCTCTTCAGAAGGAGAAATAAAAGCGGGACAAAATGACATCACTACATCAAAATGCCATTACAATTGTCCTTCAGCCTAAAAGCAATCTTAAATCAACCAAACCATCTGTAATTTGTCTTCCTAATAAGTCAGCACTATACCCGTCACGGTGCGTTTTCCCTCTCCCTCTGCCAACTTCAATGCCATGGAAGTATTTGCTAACAATTAGAGCACAAGCACAACCCCCCAACATTACTTTCATGCTGTATGAGTAAACTTTGCAAAGTTCCCACAGTGCTTCTTCTGGATGAAATGCTAATTCTGCTCAATCGCCTAGCTACGGGGAAATCCTATTTTTTCAATGGGCTAACGGGGGGGGGGGGGGGGGGGGGGAATTGAGAGAGAGGAGGAGTAAGAGAGTGAAGAGAGAGGTAGAGAGAGGGATATGAGAGGGAGGTGGTTGAAAGAGAGAACAAGAACGAGAGAGGAAGGAGAGGAGGAAGAGGAGAGAGAGAACTAAAGAGACACAGAGAGAGGAGGGAGAAAGATATATATAGAGAGAGAGAGAGAAAGAGAGAGGGGAAAGAGAGGGGACAGAGGAAAGAGAGGGGTAAAGAGAGGGATAGGAAATAAGCTTCTACTAGGTTTCAGAGTCATGGCCCTGGAAAGAAAAGACAGGCTCAGGAATTCCCTGGGTATCCCTGTACATACACGTACACTAAAGTTCAGTCTAGCCTGGGTATCCCTGTTTAAACAAGTACACTAGAGTTCTGTCTAGCCTGGGTATCCCTGTACATACAAGTACACTAGAGTTCTGTGTAGCCTGGGTATCCCTGTATATACAAGTACAGTAAAGTTCAGTCTAGCCTGGGTATCCCTTTTTAAACAAGTACACTAGAGCTCTGTCTAGCCTGGGTATCCCTGTACATACAAGTACACTAGAGTTCTGTGTAGCCTGGGTATCCCTGTATATACAAGTACACTAAAGTTCAGTCTAGCCTGGGTATCCCTGTTTAAACAAGTACACTAGAGCTTTGTCTAGCCTGGGGTCTAGTCACCACCATACTAGTGACCCAACCACTGGCCCCCAATCAATCCCCTCATCCCTCCCTCCATCCATCCCCTCATCACTCCACCTCTCCATCCATCCCCTCATCAGTCCTGCCTTTCCCCCATCCATCCCCTCATCAGTCCATCCATCCCCTCATCAGTCCAGCCCTCCCTCCATCAATCCCCTCATCAGTCCAGCCCTCCCTTCATCCCCTCATCAGTCCAGCCCTCCACCCATCCCCTCATCAGTCCATCCATCCCCTCATCCCCTCATCAGTCCAGCCCTCCACCCATCCCCTCATCAGTCCATCCATCCCCTCATCAGTCCAGCCCTCCGTCCATCCCCTCATCAGTCCAGCCCTCCGTCCATCCCCTCATCAGTCCCTCCATCCCCTCATCAGTCCAGCCCTCCGTCCATCCCCTCATCAGTCCAGCCCTCCGTCCATCCCCTCATCAGTCCAGCCCTCCCTCCATCCCCTCATCAGTCCAGCCCTCCCTCCATCCCCTCATCAGTCCAGCCCTCCCTCCATCCCCTCATCAGTCCCTCCATCCCCTCATCAGTCCAGCCCTCCGTCCATCCCCTCATCAGTCCATCCATCCCCTCATCAGTCCAGCCCTCCGTCCATCCCCTCATCAGTCCAGCCCTCCGTCCATCCCCTCATCAGTCCAGCCCTCCGTCCATCCCCTCATCAGTCCAGCCCTCCCTCCATCCCCTCATCAGTCCAGCCCTCCCTCCATCCCCTCATCAGTCCAGCCCTCCCTCCATCCCCTCATCAGTCCAGCCCTCCCTCCATCCCCTCATCAGTCCAGCCCTCCCTCCATCCCCTCATCAGTCCAGCCCTCCCTCCATCCCCTCATCAGTCCAGCCCTCCGTCCATCCCCTCATCAGTCCAGCCCTCCCTCCATCCCCTCATCAGTCCAGCCCTCCCTCCATCCCCTCATCAGTCCAGCCCTCCGTCCATCCCCTCATCAGTCCAGCCCTCCCTCCATCCCCTCATCAGTCCAGCCCTCCATCCATCCCCTCATCAGTCCAGCCCTCCGTCCATCCCCTCATCAGTCCAGCCCTCCATCCATCCCCTCATCAGTCCAGCCCTCTATCCATCCCCTCATCAGTCCAGCCCTCCGTCCATCCCCTCATCAGTCCAGCCCTCCATCCATCCCCTCATCAGTCCAGCCCTCCCTCCATCCCCTCATCAGTCCATCCATCCCCTCATCAGTCCGTCCATCCCCTCATCAGTCCAGCCCTCCCTCCATCCCCTCATCAGTCCAGCCCTCCCTCCATCCCCTCATCAGTCCAGCCCTCCCTCCATCCCCTCATCAGTCCAGCCCTCCATCCATCCCCTCATCAGTCCAGCCCTCCGTCCATCCCCTCATCAGTCCAGCCCTCCCTCCATCCCCTCATCAGTCCAGCCCTCCAGCTCCATCCCCTCATCAGTCCAGCCCTCCCTCCATCCCCTCATCAGTCCAGCCCTCCCTCCATCCCCTCATCAGTCCAGCCCTCCCTCCATCCCCTCATCAGTCCAGCCCTCCCTCCATCCCCTCATCAGTCCAGCCCTCCCTCCATCCCCTCATCAGTCCAGCCCTCCGTCCATCCCCTCATCAGTCCAGCCCTCCCTCCATCCCCTCATCAGTCCAGCCCTCCCTTCATCCCCTCATCAGTCCAGCTTTCCACCCATCCCCTCATCAGTCCATCCATCCCCTCATCAGTCCAGCCCTCCCTTCATCCCCTCATCAGTCCAGCCCTCCCTCCATCCCCTCATCAGTCCAGCCCTCCCTCCATCCCCAATCCACTATCCTGTGAACCTCCTCCCACTCAAAGTGTTTCATGCCTGCCAGCCACCACAGCTTTTATCTCAGCATATTGACTCAACCTGTTTGCCCTTCGATGAGTAAAAGACCAAATAGACCTTAAAACATACAGTCGCTAATACTGAACATGGATGGTTGGTTTCTGTATGAATTTCGCTTTCAAGTGGGCTATGTGTACATGAGAGTGCTATTTCAACAGGATTGGATATGAAATACCAACCGTTATGTGCATCTTGAATTAGAGACAAATATATACTATATTCTAAAATGTGGTGTGTGGACCTATTGTGATTTCATTTACCATCACATTCAACATGAATACATCTAAATGATCACTTCTGAAGAGGAAGTGTTTTTCTCCTCTCTGAAAGCTCTAACCTTTGCATAAGCTGCACTGTTCCCTCTCATAGCTCTCTCTCATAGCATGATAATCACTTGGGTTGTGTTCAACTGCAGTGTCATTGATGAAAAAGCAATGAGCCAGTCGGGGGCTTTACTAATTCATCTCTTGAATAATTCCCAGGCCTGAATTTAGCCCAACTGGACAGACTTGTAAATGATATGCGTTCCTCTCGTCAACAACGATATTTGTATTTCTGAATTATGCATATGGTATAATTAGACTCCATCAGAAGTGCTGACAAAAAAATATTTGGAAATCATAAAGTTCAGAATCTCAATGCCTTCAATTCCCTATATCCTCCCTAGATTTTATGAACTGCCAACGAAGCCTATATTTGATACGCAGAAGGCTATCTGTCAAATAGTTTAAGGCTATTCTACAGACTGAACAAACAAGAAAGCTTTTAAAAACCCAATTAGCCTACTGAATATTTGATGGTTTTGGCGAAAGACTGCATTCTGACTCCTCACTAGAAACAGGTGTTTGAGCATAGATCCTATAATTCGATATGTAGCCTATTATATACGTCATTCTATAAGGATTATTTTTGTAATTCTGTGTTTTAGGATGTGTTCAGGGTGAGGGGCACAAACCACTGGTTAGGGGTCTCTCACCCAAACCTTCCCCTCTCTCTGTCTGACCTTGTCATGTAAAGTGACTGGCTGGCTGATGGGTGAAAGTGTGTCATCTGGTGGCCATCTTAGAGAACTGTCTGAAACTGAGATCCTCCCTCGCACTACAATAGCCTGACTGGCTCCATCTAGGAGTCTCTTTTCTAACATCAAAAGACTGGATCCACTTCATATTCCCATTTAGTGACCTTATAAGACATACTCTTCCTCACTGAAAAGCAAAACTGCTCATATAGAACATACAATATGTTCTACTGTACATAGAACATGACTGATTAAGCTTACAGTATCCATCAGTATTTCCTCAAATATTTTATGGTGATGACTATCTAACACAAACATGAAAGATTCCCATGCGAGAAGCAAACCCCCAAAACAAAGAGCCAGCTCAAGAAAGATCCATCCTCTCCTCTCTCTGTTACAAGCCCTTCAAGTTCTTCTAATGTCCATGACGTGTCCTGTCCTCCTTCCTCCTCCCTCTCTTCCAGTCTCATCCAGACCAGCAGAATCCTCCTCGTCCTCTCCTCCTCTGTCCTCTCCTCCTCGTCCTCTCCTCCTCATCCTCTCCTCCTCGTCCTCTCCTCCTCTGTCCTCTCTTCCCACATCCAAACACACACTCCAACTACCTAAATCTACTCTTTCAAGTGTTGTTATGGCAACATGGAACTTAACTTCAGTGAATCAAACTGTGTTGCAGATCGATAATGAGAGTCCCAGTGCTCCTGTCTCTCCACATATTAAATGACATGTCAGTGCTTTACCTGTACCACTCCAGGGCCAGCTGGGCCCCGGTCCTCTGTAGCAGCTTGTAGACAGGCTCATCTCTTCCTCCTTCCCTCCCTCCCTCCTGCTGATTCACACCCCATCTCTCAACAGAGTAGTAGGTCAACAAGAGGAACCTTCCAGAAGGCAAGAGCTCAGCTCACAACAAGGCTGTAACAGTTACGGTACACACCTACACACAGATTTCATTCAGCATCCATCCGTCCGTCAGATTCGGCATGCATTAGAAGCCTTGTGTTAAGTAAATCATTGGGTGTTTTTGTTGCAAATGAGCTGTAGTTATCAGTGGCGTCACGCGAGGAGAGCTCCATAGGATCCAGTCTACCTATGTAGAGTCGGACTGATTGGTTTTGGAGGCAGCGTTAATGAGGTGTCTGAAATGGAAAGGGTCCTGCGTTGCTACGTAGCACACTGCCTGACTGCGCTACCACCAAGCACCATAGGCTATTTGAAATTAGAATCTAGCGGTGGGGGAGCCCTAGATAACCACAGTAATTAGCTGGACTCCAATGGAACCAGCTACAGGGCAGACGGGTGGATGGAGGGGCAGGGTAGCTGAAAGTAGCAAGCTAAGGGCTTCACATTTTCATACAGAGAGTCAAGCCTGCTCTGCTCATTAAGTGAAACCAAAAAATAGAGGGAGAAAAAACCATCAATTAAAAACCTCTGCTTGAGCTTCAGACCAGGGTGAAAGAGAAAGAGAATAAAAGAGAGCCCTCAAGAGAGAGAGAGAGAGAGAGAAAGGAAGAGAGCAAGAGGGAGAGAGATCGAGAGAGCCCGAGAGAGAGAGAGAGAGAGAGAGAGAGAGAGAGAGAGAGAGAGAGAGAGAGAGAGAGAGAGAGAGAGAGAGAGAGAGAGAGAGAGAGAGAGAGAGAGAGAGAGAGAGAGAGAGAGAGAGAGAGAGAGAGAGAGAGAGTTTAGAGGAAAACACTTCCTTTATGTCCAATCTATTATGGAACGTCTCTTTACTTTGGTCATTGAGAGAATTATGGAAACAAATGGGCGTTTTTTTCTGACCATTACTATAGGTACAGTTGAAGTCAGAAGTTTACATACACTTAGGTTGGAGTCATTAAAACTCATTTTCAACCACTCCACACATGTATTGTTAACAAACTGTCACGCCCTGACCATAGTTTGATTTGTATGTTTTATGTTTTGGTTGGTCAGGGTGTGATCTGTGTGGGCATTCTATGTTGTATGTCTGGTTTGTATATTTCTATGTGTTTGGCCTGATATGGTTCAGAATCAGAGACAGGTGTTTTGCGTTGTCTCTGATTGGGAACCATATTTAGGTAGCCTGTTTTGTATTGTGGGTTGTGGGTTATTGTCTATGTTATGTTGCATGTTAGCACGTTGTTTATATAGCGATCACATTTGTCTTATTTGTTTTGTTTGTAAGTTTGTTTAAGTGTTCTTCATTAAACTGAGAAGAATGTATTCAAACCACGCTGCGCTTTGGTCCGCTTCTTACGACGATCGTGACACAAACTATAGTTTTGGCAAGTTGGTTAGGACATCTACTTTGTGCATTACACAAGTAATTTTCCCAACAATTGTTTACAGACAGAATATTTCACTAATAATTCACTGTATCACAATTCCAGTTGGTCAGAAGTTTACAGAAAATTCCATAAAATTACATCATGACTTTAGAAGCTTCTGATAGACTAATTGACATAATTTGAGTCAATTGGAGGTGTACCTGTGGATGTATTCCAAGTCCTACCTTCAACCTCAGTGCCTCTTTGCTTGACATCATGGGAAAATCAAAAGAAATCAGCCAAGACCTCAGAAAACAAATTGTAGACCTCCACAAGTCTGGTTCATCCTTGGAAGCAATTTCCAAACGCCTGAAGGTACCACGTTCATCTGTACAAACAATAGTACGCAAGCATGCCATGGGACAACGCAGCTGTCATACCGCTCAGGAAGGAGACATGTTCTGTCTCCTAGAGATGAACGTACTTTGGTGTGAAAAGTGCAAATCAATCCCAGAACAACAGCAAAGGACCTTGTGAAGATTCTGGAGGAAACAGGTACAAAGGTATCTATATCCACAGTTTAACGAGTCCCATATCGACATAACCTAAAAGGCCACTCAGCAAGGAAGAAGCCACTGCTCCATAACTGCCATAAAAAAGACAGACTACGGTTTGCAACTGCACATGGGGACAAAGATCGTACATTTTGGAGAAATGTCCTCTGGTCTGATGAAACAAAAATAGAACTGTTTGGCCATAATGACCATCGTTATGTTTGGAGGAAAAAGGGGAGGCTTGCATGCCAAAGAACACCATCCCAACCGTGAAGCACGGGGGTGGCAGCATCATGTTGTCGGGGTGCTTTGCTGCAGGAGGGACTGGTGCACTTCACAAAATAGATGGCATCATGAGGCAGGAAAATTATGTGGATATATTGAAGCGACATCTCAAGACATCAGTCAGGAAGTTAAAGCTTGGTCGCAAATGGGTCTTCCAAATGGACAATGACCCCAAGCATACTTCCAAAGTTGTGGCAAAATGGCTTAAGGACAACAAAGTCAAGGTATGGTCATCACACAGCCCTGACCTCAATCCTATAGAAAATTTGTGGGCAGAACTGAAAAAGCTTGTGCGAGCAAGGAGGCCTACAAACCTGACTCAGTTACACCAGCTCTGTCAGGAGGAATGGGACAAAATTCACCCAACTTATTATGGGAAGCTTGTGGAAGGCTACCGAAATGTTTGACCCAAGTTAAACAATGTAAAGGCAATGCTACCAAGTACTAATTGTGTGCATGTACATTTCTGACCCACTGGGAATGTGATGAAAGAAATAAAAGTTTAAATAAATCACTCTCTCAACTATTATTCTGACATTTCACATTCTTAAAATAAAGTGGTGATCCTTTTACTAGGATTAAATGTCAGGAATTGTGAAAAACTGAGTTTAAAAGTATTTGGCTAAGGTGTATGTAAACTTCTGACTTCAACTGTATCAGCAGGAGATAGAGAGAGTAGAGTAGGGGAAGGGTAGTGTTACAGAGGCCTCACTAGAGAGAGAAAGGAAATAGATACCCATGTCCACACTGTTGAATGCTGTCATATTGCAACGTTTGGACTAGAGGGTATTTGTCAGGTAGCCTAGTGGTTAAGAGCGTTGAGCCAGTAACTGAAAGGTCACTAGTTCGAATCCCCGAGCTGACTAGGTGAAAAATGTGTCGATGTGTCCTTGAGGAAGGCACTTAACCCTAATTGCTCCTGTAAGTCGCTCTAGGTAAGAGCGTCTGCTAAATGACTAACATGTCAGGCTAGCTTCTCACTACAGATATCCAGGATCAACCACATGATTAAAACATAGCTTTTCATTTCAGTTATTTAGCAGACGCTCTTAACCAGTGACTTACAGGAGCAAATCGGGTTAAGTGCCTTGCTCAAGGACACATCAAATGATCCTTCACCTAGTCGGCTCAGGGATTTGACCCAACGGCCTTTCAGTTACTGGCCCAACCTCTCTTAACCGCTAGGCTACCTGCCTACCTCTCTGACTTTAGCTTAAGGTAAAGCTATGTGGTTATTCAATATGGTTAATCTATGTGGTGACACAAATGGAAGAGTCAATTAGTAATGTAAAGGTCAAGAGACTAACATCCACACCCTTCCATCTGCATCTTCTACTCTCACTGTTACTTTGTTTCCTACCGTCCCTTCTCTCTCTGTCTCCCCCTCATCCCACTCCCGCTCTCCTCGGCGCTTCCAAATCTTCTCCATCTAACAATCAATAAAGTTAGTTATTAGTGTTCAGTTTGTTTCATGTATAAATGACATGAAATGGCATAGGAACATTTGAGACCTACAAAAGACGCGTTTCCTTGTATTAAAAAGTAAGAGGTTGTGATATTTCGCAAAAGTTTTATTTAAAAATGTGACAGATTTGTTGATGAAACAAAGAGGTTGGTTCCTTCCCTCCCCTCCGATGCTGGGCAGTATGTTACCGCCTGTCAGAATGACGATGCTGGGCAGTATGTTACCGCCTGTCAGAAAGACGATGCTGGACAGTGTGTTACCGCCTGTCAGAATGACGATGCTGGGCAGTATGTTACCGCCTGTCAGAATGACGATGCTGGGCAGTATGTTACCGCCTGTCAGAATGACGATGCTGGGCAGTATGTTACCGCCTGTCAGAATGACGATGCTGGGCAGTATGTTACCGCCTGTCAGAATGACGATGCTGGGCAGTATGTTACCGCCTGTCAGAATGACGATGCTGGACAGTGTGTTACCACCTGTCAGAATGACGATGCTGGACAGTGTGTTACCGCCTGTCAGAATGACGATGCTGGGCAGTATGTTACCGCCTGTCAGAATGACGATGCTGGACAGTGTGTTACCACCTGTCAGAATGACGATGCTGGACAGTGTGTTACCACCTGTCAGAATGACGATGCTGGGCAGTATGTTACCGCCTGTCAGAATGACGATGCTGGGCAGTGTGTTACCACCTGTCAGAATGACGATGCTGGGCAGTATGTTACCGCCTGTCAGAATGACGATGCTGGACAGTGTGTTACCGCCTGTCAGAATGACGATGCTGGGCAGTATGTTACCGCCTGTCAGAATGACGATGCTGGGCAGTATGTTACCGCC